>NC_136545.1:2600000-2842500 GCF_910591455.1 Pholis gunnellus | reverse complement strand
ATGCAGTTTCACAAACTCACCAGCAGGTGTCTCCCTTTGACCGGTCTATGGAGTGAGGGGCGCTGTTGTCGCTGTGGTCTGACTGCAGAACATGAAGGCGCAGTGGCGGCTGGTGTAAAGTTTTCTAGGTAGGGCCATCCAATCAATTTCAGCAAACATCCCAGAATGATTTAATGCAAACAAATTAAGGTATCAAACACACATTACTACTTTGCAGTTAAATATTGAACATTTATTCCAACACGAAAAAAAGCAGTAAATAACACTTTGATAAAAACGTCAGGACATCTTATTTTAGTCACCCTCACGGGGAATTCAGTATGATATCACATAATCATAATATAATATAATAATATTCAGTATAATATAAAACACACGCATACATAATATAGACATAAGCTATGATGAGTTTTCACTGTTAATTTACCATCTTAATTAAATGTTGATGCCTCCATGAGCAAGTTGTCATGAAACTATGTAGAAGAACAGATGTTCACTTTGTCTGATATGTAGCTTGACAGAGTTCTCATGTGTGCCCTGGTGTTCTCATGTTTCCTTACCTGCTCCTTCCTCACTCCCTACCCTGGTGTTCTCATGTGTCCTTACCTCCTCCTCCCTCACTCCCGTAACTGTCCGTGCTGGATCTGTCGTCATTGTTTTAAAAAGCTAAATAAGTTGTTAGCCAAACCTGTCTGGTGCAGCTAGCAGAGAAGCTTCATGTTCTGCTTCCCTTTCCCGCTAGTCTGCTGTCTGATTGTGAGGTCAGGCTGATCTGGGAATCAGCTCTTTGACATGCAGAATCTCCGCCAAACTTCTCCTCTCAAACAGGTCTTGGCCAAATCGTTTTGGCCCCACTCTGAATCTATTTGAGGACGCTGATTGGCTAAATGGTATGTCACTCATTTCTATCTTTAATCAGCAATTGGCTAAACTGCTTCATAGACCCGCCTCGGTGGTGCGTTTGGCCCCACTAGGTGGGCGTTCTGAGACGTGCACACAAGCGGAAATGACGAGCAGACAGGATGCATAAAAAAGTGACCATTCAGGACTTTACCGTGGTCTCTGCAGCCTGAGCTGAGCCTCTGGAGTCCACTTCCACCATGACGTCATCAGGGCACGTTGGTGGCTCCACTCATCAGAGCAGACAGTTCAACAATTACACGGCCCAATCAATTCATTTAACGACTGCCAATCATCATGATGCTGGCAAGTAGTTTCCTTCAGTAGTAAACACACTCTTATTAATGAATACAGATATTTGCAGTATATAATCCATTGTTTAACCTCTGAATGTGAAACAATACACATTGAGCAACATCAATGTAAATGCCATAAATACAGCAGTATTCATGTGTTATTAGTTTATTTAATGTTTACCTGCAGCCCAGTGAGCACTAACCCGGATTTCAACGTTGATATTTGGTTTAAATCGCGGTGAAATCGGGTCTGAACGTCTTAGACCTATTTTCACCCTCATTTCAACCGGCTAAATTACGGTTACAATATCAACGTGTCACAAAACACCAATTTCTTTTAAAATATTGATGGTGTGTTCAGTTGTAGGTTGAAAGAGACGCGATTTTGCTTACTTTAAACGTATTTCTCCAAAATGATATTATGCTGGCCGTTGATATGTGGTCTATACGAAGACGCGATTTCAACGCATTTAATATTTCATATAAAACGTCATAAATATGGAACTATAGACTCTGTGCTGTCAACAAGAAGCTCCCAGGACATCATCATCTGGTCCGTTAAATACATTACTTTTAAATCAGACAGTTTGCTTACATCTGTAACGCGCATGCGCAAGTCCTTATAAGCCACAGTCTGGAGCTTCGACTGCACCGCCAGAGACGAACAGCAGCAGACACGTTGCGGCTCCAGAGCATCGAGAAACGGGCTACTAAACCCAAGGCTTAACGCTCCACATACTTTGTAAGTACATTGACTATTTTAAACCTTAAATTATAACCATTTCTTTCACTTTATGCTGCCCACACGATACTGGATGGGCTGCTCGTTCTGGCATGCTAGCTTGTGCTAGCTTGTAACGTTAGCATGCCAACTTAGCACGTGCTGCTGCGACGATACAAATTAAACGTAAAAAGTAAACTTAAATAGTCTCCCAGACTTTAATGTACAGTATGTGTATGTTTGGTGTTACTAATGCATTTGGCTTCGTGGACTGTCGTTACCTATAAAGTACTTTTAAAGCCCATTTCGCATCGGAAATACACTGCAGAACGCGAGAGGGGCTAATTACAGATTGGATGGGGGAGGAAGTAAACAAGGCCTGTTTTGCAACCAATACGGCCAAAACATTGTATGTTGCTGCATGCTAAACAGCAAAAAATGTACAGTATAATACAGTGTAATGCACAATGTTGAGAATGTTACTCTATAAATGTAATAGCTAGTCATATTTATCTTGTTAATAGTGTAATAAGTAAGCTGTATTTACTTTATTAATGACACGTTACTTATTACATGTGAGTACATTTTCATTATTTTTTGTATAACTTTTTTTAACTGGACAATAATGCTGAAAAGTTTTTAAAAGAGCACCATAAATAGGCAGTGTAAACCTCACAACACTGATCAACATTTAATACTATCCAACTTGTATTAAAGTTCTTCAATATAACTTGATTTAAAATTATAAAGGGCTACTATAATGATTGATCTTTTCTACATATATTCTAGCCTAAGCCTTTTAGCAAAAGTCAATTTGGGTGTAACCCCTTTGTAATCACCAACATTTTGATAAGAAACTGTTAGTTAATTGCATGTATTTTTCTCGGTAACTGTAACTGATTCCAATTATATTTATTTGGTAATATAATAATGTAATTCTACCTAACAATGTACTAATTGTAACAATATTTTTATTTACAGGCATCTTCCCTGTCAAACACCCACATGGACAACATGGACAACGTAAGTTGTCTACATGAAATGTACTTGAATTTGTCAATTCTCCGCACAAGCTGAATCTAACACAACTACATTTTACATTACAGTAATTAAACGTCTGCTCAAACAATAATGGATTACAATTATTTGAAAGAACGGAGGGTATGAAAAGCCAAAATTGATGCTTTAGCTACTTCCAACACAACTGATGGTGGACAGGAGGGATCTTTTGCACACGTGGAATCCGACACATCTGTTAATGAGGGTTCCAACACGTCTCTACGAGAGGACTTGTCCATGTCTGCACTCGAGGGGAGTTCTACACACTCTGTCTTTTTCTGAAGTTAATAACATTTTTCGTTGACATTCCACACCGTTCATGCTAATGTATCATGATTTTACTCTTGTTAGGTTCTGTATGCACTCACCTAGAGGCCAGCACCATCAGCCCAGAACTGTCAGACCATGGGCACAGAAGTCTGCAGACACAAACACAAAGAGGTGAGGCTTAACCACTAACAAAGTACTACATTCTGCCCTGTAATAAAGACCTGAAAGTATCTCCTAATTTCTTTGACTTTCAACTTCGTATGACTCAACAAAATACTTGACTGATATGTTCAACACAGTATCATAACATTCCTTTTCCATCTGTCCATCAATTTCGCCAGGCAACAAGAAAAGTCTGTTTCCGATGTCCACAGCAAGTAAGTAATAGCTTTTAGACTGAGGGATTTGTCTATAATACCTACATCAATGACCATGCAATGTTTTTTTTTTAAAGAATTCCAGAGGGTGGTGCTGGGAAAATTGGTGGACCTCATTGAGGAACTGAAAAGAATTGGGAGAGGGGTAGAGAACAAAGGACTTGAGAGACAGGTGCCAACATTAAGAAACAACAAGGAGCTGGATGAGCTGGATGAGCTAAGAAAAAGAGGGCCTTCAGGGAAACTGAAGTCTACGCCGTTGTTAAAGGTAATATATGTTCTAATATGCAAAATACATTTAATGAATGGTTGTACAGTCAAAGTCTCTCATTTCATGATCTACTATATTCAATAATGCTATTCTCCTAATTTTATAGACCAAAAGTGCCACAGAGTCAGCAGTTGACAGAGCCATGGCAGACCATCTCAAACAGGCTCCTGGGAGGTCCGGTGGGGGTGGCTTTTGAAGAAAAAAACCCGTTATGTTTACCCCACACTGGGAGCTAGCTGATTTCAGCAGAAAATAGTTTTATTTCCATAGTTGTTCAGCTTTAATATGTCATTGTGCTTTTTTTATATTGTTCATTAATAGATCCAAATGTTAATATATTATGATTGTTTAGCTTTATTTTTGTTATATTTTTGTTATATTTTTGTTCCATTTTATTGTGCTTTTATTTAATAAATGTAATTCATGTTATTGTTATATTGTTCCATTTCATTTTGCTTAATAAAAATACTTCGTGTTATATTGTTCATGCATTGTTTGTTAATAAATCTAAATGCATCAAAAGCATTGTGTTGTCCTTTTAAGTGAAAAATGTTAATGTATGATGACTAAGTATGTAACTTTTAATGTGCTGTGGGTTGTCTAGTTGTCATCCTATACCCAAAAGTACTGTATGCATTTTGGCATTTAAAACACGGTTAAAAGTGAACGTTTTTTAGACGACTATATATAGTCGTTGTTTAAACGTTCAGGTTTAGACCAGATTTCAACGGGATTTGCGATACTGGCTTTCAACTGATAAATGAGGATGTGGTTTCTTAGTGAGCATCTAAAATAAGGATATACTATTATTAGCACAATGTAGAGGACGAAAAATTGTAGTATTGCAAATCCCGTTGAAATCTGGTCTACGCGTGAACGTTCAATCACCGTCTATGAATAGTCGGCGAAAAAACTTTCACTTTTGAACCAATTCTGAACGTCTTTTCAACGGTGGGCGTAGACGTCTTTTGAACGTCTTTTCAACGGAAAAATGCTCACTGGGAGCTTTCACCTGCTACTACTACCCAGTGAGCACTAACCCGGATTTCAACGTTGATATTTGGTTTAAATCGTGTTGAAATCGGGTCTGAACGTCTTAGACCTATTTTCACCGTCATTTCCCCCAGGCTAAATTACGGTTACAATATCAACGTGTCACAAAACACCAATTTCTTTTAAAATATTGATGGTTTGTTCAGTTGTAGGTTGAAAGAGACGCGATTTTGGTTACTTTAAACATATTTCTCCAAAATGATATTACGCTGGCCGTTGATATGTGGTCTACAGGAAGACGTGATTTCAACTCATTTAATGTTTCATATAAAACGTCATAAATATGGAACTATAGACTCTGTGCTGTCAACAAGAAGCTCCCAGGACATCGTAATGAGAGCAGAGCACATTATGTCTGTATGTTCACGTAAAATACGAGTCTGTGTTTTCGGCTGCAACACGTATGCGCACGGACTCTGTTTATTTTTGTTGGAGACGATAAGTCTGGAGACACGCCACGATTTGAGCAGCTCTTACTGAGTTGATGAGTGAAGTGAACGAGCTGACGGAATAAACGATGCTTCACGCTAACGACATACTCTGTAAGTACTTTAACTACTGCTGACCACCGAGACTGCTAGCTAGCGTTAGCATGTTAGCGAGTAGCGTTAGCAACATGTGTTAGTAAACGTTGAAGACGATGCTTAACGCTAACGACATACTCTGTAAGTACTTTAACTACTTTATTCCAATATTGTAAACCTAAATATCATTACCATATGATAAATAGCATGTTATGTTGACCATGCGGGCGAGGCTGCTAGCTTGTAGCATTAGCATGTTAGCTTGTAGCGTGGATGAATGGACGAACAGCAAACATGTGTTAGTAAATGTTGGAGACTCTTTATATGGACTGTTGCTGTAGCCCGACGTTATCAAAGAGTTGTAGGACATTTTACATGTAACAGACGACGGACAGCGAGTGGGGCTGTACACAGTCCAAAAGTCAATGTTTTTCTAATACTTGTTTTATTTACAGATGTCCAAGTTGAAAATATGGCAGACCTTCTGAAACCGGCTCCTGTGCGGCTTTGACAACGACATTTAAATCAGGAAAAGGAGATGATGGTTGTTTGTGTGTGTGTGTGTGTGTATATATAAAGAACGTTATTTATATTGTGCCTTATATTGTGTGTATTAATAGGGGGCTCTCGGTGCAAGACGTTAATAAATACAAATGAACGGTTGCCTGTCTCACTTGGTCTTTTGTCCTGTAAGTAAACTGATGTGTTACTATGTTTAAGTATTTAGTTGCTACATATTGATCTGAGAGCATTTCGAGGTGAAGTCATGTTAATACTGGTTCAAAAGTGAAAGTTTATTCGCCGACTATTTATAGTCGTTGTTTAAACGTTCAGGTTTAGACCAGATTTCAACGGGATTTGCAATACTGGCTTTCAACTGATAAATGTGGATGTGGTTTCTTAGTACGCCTCTAAAATGAGGATATACTATTAGCACAATGTAGAGGACAACAAATTGTAGTATTGCAAATCCCGTTGAAATCTGGTCTACGCGTGAACGTTCAATCACCGTCTATGAATAGTCGGCGAAAAAACTTTCACTTTTGAACCAATTCTGAACGTCTTTTAAACGGAAAAATGCTCACTGGGTAATAACAATAATACAGCTGAGACCGCTACATCAGAGACGCTGCTTTGTTTCAGGTGTGAAACTGAGACTCTTGATACAAAGCCGCAACATAAGGAGGGACACAACACCAAACCCAGAGATGGGCAAAAATACATCAAAATGTATTTTGATACAAAATACAAAATACCCCCAAATAAATGATTACAACAAAATACAAAATACTGGTGCCAGAAAATGTAACAAAATACATGTATTTTGTATTTAAAATATAGGAAATACTTTTTTCTGGATTTTCCGTTTTCTCACAATGTGGTATAGCAGAGCATTCAGGTTTATATAATGTACACAAAGCTCTGGTGAACCCCACAAACAGGAAGAACAGTCACAGAATGTCAGTGTAACTTAGCAAAGCTATTGAAAGACAACAACAACTTGATTATGTATATATATATTTTTATTAATGGGACTTAACAGCCCATACACTTTGGCTTTGTATCAACAAGAACATATTTATCACATATGACATACAAGCTCCCTATCTCCCTCTTCCTATAGCTAGCTACTCGACTGATAAGCTAACTTGCTAAACACTGGCTATGCACTAGCCTAGACCACATGCTAGCGTCATTAGCATGTTAGCATCGATCGCTAGCTTGATATTATAACCATCACCATGCATATACAATAGGCTATGTAGCCAGACCCAGACATAAGTTATACATCAAGCTAGTTGACATCTGTCACACTCAGATACAATATTTAACTTGACAGACAATCCGTTGAACTTGAAGATCTGAAGACTGAACTCGTGAACTGTTTTTTGATTCGTGGAGAAAGTATTTTGAGTATTTTAAATACAAAATTACTCCACTCTGAAGTATTTTGTTACAAATTACGTTCGACTTTTAATCGGCCCTATCAAATACAAATTACAAAATACTCAAAAGTATTTGAAATACGTATTTCAAATACAAGTAATAGAAATACTGCCCATCTCTGACCAAACCCAGTGAGCATTTTTCCGTTGAAAAGACGTCTACGCCCACCGTTGAAAAGACGTTCAGAATTGGTTCAAAAGTGAAAGTTTTTTCGCCGACTATTCATAGACGGTGATTGAACGTTCACGTTTTTTTTTCTTCAAAAGCCACCTCCACCGGACCTCCCAGGAGCCTGTTTGAGATGGTCTGCCATGGCTCTGTCAACTGCTGACTCTGTGGCACTTTTGGTCTATAAAATTAGGAGAATAGCATTATTGAATATAGTAGATCATGAAATGAGAGACTTTGACTGTACAACCATTCATTAAATGTATTTTGCATATTAGAACATATATTACCTTTAACAACGGCGTAGACTTCAGTTTCCCTGAAGGCCCTCTTTTTCTTAGCTCATCCAGCTCATCCAGCTCCTTGTTGTTTCTTAATGTTGGCACCTGTCTCTCAAGTCCTTTGTTCTCTACCCCTCTCCCAATTCTTTTCAGTTCCTCAATGAGGTCCACCAATTTTCCCAGCACCACCCTCTGGAATTCTTTAAAAAAAAACATTGCATGGTCATTGATGTAGGTATTATAGACAAATCCCTCAGTCTAAAAGCTATTACTTACTTGCTGTGGACATCGGAAACAGACTTTTCTTGTTGCCTGGCGAAATTGATGGACAGATGGAAAAGGAATGTTATGATACTGTGTTGAACATATCAGTCAAGTATTTTGTTGAGTCATACGAAGTTGAAAGTCAAAGAAATTAGGAGATACTTTCAGGTCTTTATTACAGGGCAGAATGTAGTACTTTGTTAGTGGTTAAGCCTCACCTCTTTGTGTTTGTGTCTGCAGACTTCTGTGCCCATGGTCTGACAGTTCTGGGCTGATGGTGCTGGCCTCTAGGTGAGTGCATACAGAACCTAACAAGAGTAAAATCATGATACATTAGCATGAACGGTGTGGAATGTCAACGAAAAATGTTATTAACTTCAGAAAAAGACAGAGTGTGTAGAACTCCCCTCGAGTGCAGACATGGACAAGTCCTCTCGTAGAGACGTGTTGGAACCCTCATTAACAGATGTGTCGGATTCCACGTGTGCAAAAGATCCCTCCTGTCCACCATCAGTTGTGTTGGAAGTAGCTAAAGCATCAATTTTGGCTTTTCATACCCTCCGTTCTTTCAAATAATTGTAATCCATTATTGTTTGAGCAGACGTTTAATTACTGTAATGTAAAATGTAGTTGTGTTAGATTCAGCTTGTGCGGAGAATTGACAAATTCAAGTACATTTCATGTAGACAACTTACGTTGTCCATGTTGTCCATGTGGGTGTTTGACAGGGAAGATGCCTGTAAATAAAAATATTGTTACAATTAGTACATTGTTAGGTAGAATTACATTATTATATTACCAAATAAATATAATTGGAATCAGTTACAGTTACCGAGAAAAATACATGCAATTAACTAACAGTTTCTTATCAAAATGTTGGTGATTACAAAGGGGTTACACCCAAATTGACTTTTGCTAAAAGGCTTAGGCTAGAATATATGTAGAAAAGATCAATCATTATAGTAGCCCTTTATAATTTTAAATCAAGTTATATTGAAGAACTTTAATACAAGTTGGATAGTATTAAATGTTGATCAGTGTTGTGAGGTTTACACTGCCTATTTATGGTGCTCTTTTAAAAACTTTTCAGCATTATTGTCCAGTTAAAAAAAGTTATACAAAAAATAATGAAAATGTACTCACATGTAATAAGTAACGTGTCATTAATAAAGTAAATACAGCTTACTTATTACACTATTAACAAGATAAATATGACTAGCTATTACATTTATAGAGTAACATTCTCAACATTGTGCATTACACTGTATTATACTGTACATTTTTTGCTGTTTAGCATGCAGCAACATACAATGTTTTGGCCGTATTGGTTGCAAAACAGGCCTTGTTTACTTCCTCCCCCATCCAATCTGTAATTAGCCCCTCTCGCGTTCTGCAGTGTATTTCCGATGCGAAATGGGCTTTAAAAGTACTTTATAGGTAACGACAGTCCACGAAGCCAAATGCATTAGTAACACCAAACATACACATACTGTACATTAAAGTCTGGGAGACTATTTAAGTTTACTTTTTACGTTTAATTTGTATCGTCGCAGCAGCACGTGCTAAGTTGGCATGCTAACGTTACAAGCTAGCACAAGCTAGCATGCCAGAACGAGCAGCCCATCCAGTATCGTGTGGGCAGCATAAAGTGAAAGAAATGGTTATAATTTAAGGTTTAAAATAGTCAATGTACTTACAAAGTATGTGGAGCGTTAAGCCTTGGGTTTAGTAGCCCGTTTCTCGATGCTCTGGAGCCGCAACGTGTCTGCTGCTGTTCGTCTCTGGCGGTGCAGTCGAAGCTCCAGACTGTGGCTTATAAGGACTTGCGCATGCGCGTTACAGATGTAAGCAAACTGTCTGATTTAAAAGTAATGTATTTAACGGACCAGATGATGATGTCCTGGGAGCTTCTTGTTGACAGCACAGAGTCTATAGTTCCATATTTATGACGTTTTATATGAAATATTAAATGCGTTGAAATCGCGTCTTCGTATAGACCACATATCAACGGCCAGCATAATATCATTTTGGAGAAATACGTTTAAAGTAAGCAAAATCGCGTCTCTTTCAACCTACAACTGAACACACCATCAATATTTTAAAAGAAATTGGTGTTTTGTGACACGTTGATATTGTAACCGTAATTTAGCCGGTTGAAATGAGGGTGAAAATAGGTCTAAGACGTTCAGACCCGATTTCACCGCGATTTAAACCAAATATCAACGTTGAAATCCGGGTTAGTGCTCACTGGGCTGCAGGTAAACATTAAATAAACTAATAACACATGAATACTGCTGTATTTATGGCATTTACATTGATGTTGCTCAATGTGTATTGTTTCACATTCAGAGGTTAAACAATGGATTATATACTGCAAATATCTGTATTCATTAATAAGAGTGTGTTTACTACTGAAGGAAACTACTTGCCAGCATCATGATGATTGGCAGTCGTTAAATGAATTGATTGGGCCGTGTAATTGTTGAACTGTCTGCTCTGATGAGTGGAGCCACCAACGTGCCCTGATGACGTCATGGTGGAAGTGGACTCCAGAGGCTCAGCTCAGGCTGCAGAGACCACGGTAAAGTCCTGAATGGTCACTTTTTTATGCATCCTGTCTGCTCGTCATTTCCGCTTGTGTGCACGTCTCAGAACGCCCACCTAGTGGGGCCAAACGCACCACCGAGGCGGGTCTATGAAGCAGTTTAGCCAATTGCTGATTAAAGATAGAAATGAGTGACATACCATTTAGCCAATCAGCGTCCTCAAATAGATTCAGAGTGGGGCCAAAACGATTTGGCCAAGACCTGTTTGAGAGGAGAAGTTTGGCGGAGATTCTGCATGTCAAAGAGCTGATTCCCAGATCAGCCTGACCTCACAATCAGACAGCAGACTAGCGGGAAAGGGAAGCAGAACATGAAGCTTCTCTGCTAGCTGCACCAGACAGGTTTGGCTAACAACTTATTTAGCTTTTTAAAACAATGACGACAGATCCAGCACGGACAGTTACGGGAGTGAGGGAGGAGGAGGTAAGGACACATGAGAACACCAGGGTAGGGAGTGAGGAAGGAGCAGGTAAGGAAACATGAGAACACCAGGGCACACATGAGAACTCTGTCAAGCTACATATCAGACAAAGTGAACATCTGTTCTTCTACATAGTTTCATGACAACTTGCTCATGGAGGCATCAACATTTAATTAAGATGGTAAATTAACAGTGAAAACTCATCATAGCTTATGTCTATATTATGTATGCGTGTGTTTTATATTATACTGAATATTATTATATTATATTATGATTATGTGATATCATACTGAATTCCCCGTGAGGGTGACTAAAATAAGATGTCCTGACGTTTTTATCAAAGTGTTATTTACTGCTTTTTTTCGTGTTGGAATAAATGTTCAATATTTAACTGCAAAGTAGTAATGTGTGTTTGATACCTTAATTTGTTTGCATTAAATCATTCTGGGATGTTTGCTGAAATTGATTGGATGGCCCTACCTAGAAAACTTTACACCAGCCGCCACTGCGCCTTCATGTTCTGCAGTCAGACCACAGCGACAACAGCGCCCCTCACTCCATAGACCGGTCAAAGGGAGACACCTGCTGGTGAGTTTGTGAAACTGCATTGAATTTTTAAGAATGTTTTATAGACCATAGCAGCGGTAATAAAGGGTCTAAAAGTTACGTTTTCATTAAAATAACAAAAGATTGTTGTTTGTTGCATGCCAATTTATTTTGTCTAAACTCACTATTTAAAAAAATGGAATTCATGTTTTTCAAGGTTAAAACAAATTAGTTGTGACTCATGTTTCATGCAGTACGTTGTGTGTTTCCCTGTATGTTCTGCAGTCAGACCACAGCGCCCCTCACTCCATAGACCGGTCATAGAGCGACACCTGCTGGTGAGTTTGTGAAACTGCAACGACATTTGTTTTGAATGAAAACAGGAAGCAGGAAGAAACCACATCATGTGAAAATAAAGAACAGAGTTTATTCAGTAGAATAAAAACAGTCCTGCTTGTTAAACACACATGTGGACTCTAGAATGAGTCTGAATGAGGTGGACTACATGTCCGTCTTGTTCCCTTCAGTCCTGATCATGTGAAGCTGGTTGAGTTTAGAACACAGACTGAACATAAAGAGGTTCAGGGTTCTTCATATAAAGTCCTGAAGAGTTTATCTGCAGCAGAACAACATGATGAAGACATAAAGCTCCAGATGTGGACTCTGTGTTGTTTCCTCCTGGTTTGTCTCTCCTCCCTCACAGCTTCTGGTCTCAGGCTCGTGTCTCGTTGTGGATTCTCAGACCGTCTCCGTCCTCCGTTCTTCTGCTCCGGAGTGTCCGAGTCAGCAGAAACCTTCAGCAGCTCCGCGAGTCCTTCGTTCAGGAGCCGAGGACGAGAGCGTCCGGGTGAAAGAGCCGGTCACGTGTTGCAGCCTGTGTGTGTCTGTGTGTCCTCCCCCGTCTCTCTCTCTCTGTCTCTGTGTGTCCTCCCCCCTCCACCCTCCACCCTCCCCCATCTCTCTCTATCTTGGGCTCTCTGTGTCCCCCAGCTGTGGGTTAGTGTGGGGGAGGAATGCAGGCGGAGCTGTGAGTAGATCCTTTTGTCCTCTCGTCTGCAGCTCACCAATCCTGTCCGACTGACGTCAGTGCTCGCTGAATAGATTTCCCATCGGCCTCGTGGGTACCTCAGCAGGGCAGACGGGACCTGAAGTGGGTCAGACTGTTTCAGACCAGATTTTGGAGCCGGTGAAGGGTTCAGGGTTCACAGCGCAGCACCCAGACCTCTTCATACTTGTGTTTTCTGCCCAGATAGACATTCTAACCCGGTGTTTGGCTCCCTCACATGCCCCACATGCTCTGCTACCCTTCTAGAGTGTCTACCCGGGTCTGGCCCTATAAGAACCCCTCAGGAACATTGGTTAGTTGTGTTATTTCGATAGCACATATACTAAAATTGGAACGATACAGAGAAGATTAGCATGGCCCCTGCGCAAGGATGACACGCAAATTCGTGAAGCGTTCCTTATTTATTGCTGTAAATATGATTTTTATGATTTTTTTCATATGTGAAACAGCGCCACCATGGCCACTGTCGGTACTGCATCAGTTGGTACTGCAGCAGCAGAGCGGAGCTCCTTCACTCTGAAGACCTGTCTGTCCTCATTAAACGAGCATTCTCTCTTCTCTTGCACTGAGTAGTCCTGAGGACTGTAGCCCAGCTATTGTAATAAATGTTGAGGAGGTTCGACAGCAGCTAAAGCGCCTTAAGGTCAGTGGTGTATAGTAACGAAGTAGACTACATATCTCTACGATGACTGATTTCATGATGGAAGCACCTGCTGCTCCCGCAACAAACGACGGTGGTGACGAAGACCAACACCGTGGCCATATTTGCGAGAAATGTTTTCTTATGTTGGAGTGAAAGATTCTTCGTACCGGATGAAGTGCCTCTTACCCGAAGCTACTGAAATATTGGCATTCAAAAACTCCCCATCCAACCACAGGAAACACATTGAGGTGCATTAAGATGAATCCCATGAGCCGCAACGTTAATGTTTAGTTATCATAATTATCATAAACCTGTTAAGATATCTAGCATTGTTTCCCACAGGATTGGTGTATATCTGTGT
This sequence comes from Pholis gunnellus, assembly GCF_910591455.1. Taxonomy (NCBI): domain Eukaryota; kingdom Metazoa; phylum Chordata; class Actinopteri; order Perciformes; family Pholidae; genus Pholis; species Pholis gunnellus. The sequence goes on along the minus strand of NC_136545.1, from coordinate 2,828,726 downwards.
CGGGGGAGGAGGGGAGACAGGTGTCTGATCTTCTAATGTAGCTATACATGGTGTATGTTAGGCTAACGTTCGCTAGCTATCGTAAATCAAATGAGACAATTAGTGTAGTAGACAGATCGCTAGCGAGTTAGTGAGCTGAGGAAGTGTTGACAGTTGTGAGATGTTGTTGATTTGAGTCATCTTAGCTATAATCATTGCAGCACTAGTTGGCTAACGTTAGCTAACTTAACGAGCGTTAAGATATGTAATTCTATGTAATAAATGTGTATGGTCTGTCATCACACTTGTTTCATTTATCAACTAACTAAATACCTTTGAGTCATCGAGGATGCTCTCTTTGAAATGTGGAGCAAAAGGAGAAACAACTAACGTTTGCATTCATGGAAGTCAATGAGGCTGGAGATTTTCGTAAAGTGTCCAAATATTTATTACACAAACTATATACACATCACAATATATATATATATATATATATATATATATATATATATATATATATATATATATATACATATATACACACACACATCACACTATATATACACACACACATCACACTATATATACACATCACACTATATATACACACGTCACACTATATATATATATATACACACACATCACACTATATATACACATCACACAATAATTTATTTACAATTGTTGTCCTTTTTTTTGTCCCTCTTGTTCTTTCTGTGCTTTTTTTTCTTTTCTGTGCCGTCCATCTTTCTAGCCCTCTTGTCTCTGGCCCGGGCATTCCTCGTCTCCCTCTCTCCTCGTCTCCCTCTCCCTCTGCTTCCCCTCCACTCCTAAGAGTTCAAAGTCCCCTTTAAAGTTAGCGTGAGAGTCTTTGATGTACCTGTAAGTGAGCACCGCAGGGAACATGGTCCTGTACTTGTCGTCCAGCTGGGCCAGGATGCTCCTCGACCACGACGCCAGCTTCTTCCCACAGCAGTGACACTCCAGGTACTCCGTGCCCATGTAGTACCAGCCGTCGCTGTCCAACACCTTGCGGACGGTCCTGTACAGGCCGCATCCGGTCATCTTGCGGGTGCAGATGGGGCAGCTGATGGGGCACTGCCACATCTTGTAGGGCACCCACAAGAAGAACGGCCGCTGAAAGAAGGCGTCGGGCGAGGCTGGTGGCTGGTAGTAGAGCCGGCGGGGCCCAGGAGGGTAGTACCAGCACTGCAGCTCCGTCTTTAGCACGGGCTTCCCAGTCCGGTCCCTGGTGAACAGTGCCTGGCTCACCCATCCGTGCTGCACCCTGGGCAGCGTGCTCTTCCAGGTCTCTGGGAGAGGAACCTGTAACAAAAGACACAGAATGAATATATAGAATATAAAAACAGTTGGCAAAAGATTTTGCAATATCTTCATCTTGCAATATCACATCTGCAATATGTGTGTGTGTTTAGATTTTATCAGAAGACTGACATCAGCTGCAGAATGGACACGTGCTGTCACAGCAGGTGGTCCTCTCTGGCCTGGAGCAGGGACCGCTGGAGCGAGAACCACTGGCGCAGGGACCACTGGAGCAGCTGGAACTACAGAGATGGTGGTAAAATAAAAACAACTTATTTACTCTCATGCTTTTCTTACTGCAGGTGAACAGGAAATACCAAACCTGTTGAATCACTGTACTGAGCTTATTACATGAGAACGTCATTCTGGTGTCATTACCTGAAGCAAGGGAAAGCTCTAGTTCAGCAGCAGCTGACACCAGCTCCATGTCGTCCTCTGAGGAAGAACCGCAGGTCACACGCAGAGAAAACATGACAAGTTATTTCAGCTACACCGTGACGTCCCAAAATCACAAGAGGCGCACAAAGCAGTGCTGGTCTGCTGCTGATGAAGACCAAGTACCTCTGAGAACCATCGTCCGTTTTTTCTTCCTCGGTGACGGCCCTGAGGAAGATGAGGAGGCCTTGGTGGAGGAGGCGGTGGCTGAGGAGGCTGGTGGAGCAGAGGGCGAGGAGGCGGTGGCTGAGGAGGCGGTGGCTGGTGGAGCAGAGGGCGAGGAGGCTGCTTTCCTCATCTGGTCCCACTCCAGCATGTACCTCTTCAGGTTGTCCATGCTGGAGCCCTTGGAGGTCACGCGGGCTCTCCTGAGCCACATCCTGTAGCTGTGGAGGGATGAAGCCACATTAGATGAAAACAGAAAACGCCTCACGGTGACGTTTTGATTAAGACTCGCTCTGTGACTTACCTCTGCACTATAGCATCTGGAGACTCATAGAACTCCCGGTACGAGAGTCCAGCATGCTCCCCGAATCCCACCAGCCTGCTGTCCAGCGCTCCCTCAGAGGAGGAGCCGTCAGACACCCTCCTCTGCTGGACAGCAGACATAACGCAGGGGAACAGCCTGGCGTACCGGGACAAAGCGTCCTTATTCTGCATCAGCGAGCTGGTGTCGAGGTCCCCCGAGTCACGCTGCTGCTGATGAGATGCCAGGATCATCAAGAGGTAGCCAGCGTCGTTGCCGAACAGCCAGTGGAAGGTTTGGCCTTTGTATTTGCCAAACTGGATCTCATGGCGGCTGAGGACCAGTTTGGTGTCGGTACAGTCCCTCCACCAGCAACGACACGGTCCTTTGCGTCCTGCAGGGTAGAGGCAGGGTTCTTGGGGCGGTGAGGCCGGACTCCCTCCTGCTCACGGCTGAAGGCGTCCGCCTCGGGTGAGGCTTTAAAGATGAGAGCATTGGCTCTTGAGGTCATTCGGAAATTGGGTATGTAGTCCATCTGTTCATGAAAAGGAGACAGTAGTAGGAAGACCCAATGAACACAGTGATAACACAGTACTGTAGTAATACTGTATAATAATGTAGTATTATGAGATCGTAATAACATAACAACAACAACCACACAGTATAATTACAACAACACAGTCATTACTGCTGTATGGAATAACATGAAGACATTATTCATAATAACACCTAACATCAATAAATATCATTGTTTTCACCTGCTGTCAAACACATTCTCTCCTTATGATTTAAAAGATGCAGCCGTAATATTAAATGTGTTCTAAAACCGTTAACGTAACTATACAACCTAACCTACGGATTTAAAAGATGCAGCCCTTATGTATTATAACACGTTAACGTTACGATAAAACAACCTACGGATTTAAAAGATGCAGCCGTTATTTTAAATGGAATACAACATTAAAGCTTCACCGTCTTCTATACATTAAATGTGAAGTAACGTTACCGTTGTGAGGAATTTAAGTTTTAGAGCATTCCTAGTGCTGGATATTATATGTTACAGTGTGTTTACTTGTAAGAGTTTAGACCAAGAAGTAATTTCATCATCAGAGGTCATTTCATACTGTAAGAGGAAGGTGTGAGGAGTGTACTGGAAGCGGGGGTTCGGCCAATCAAACAAAGGAACTGGCCCCAAGAATGTAAGGAGGTGTCTGCCAGCGGGGGTTGGAACGAAGCTGGCTGACCTAGGTGAGAAGAACAGAACAATGGGTCATCGGCCCAGGAGGGGCTTATTGGAATCCGGCCAATCACTGAGCTGATCGATTGGCTGAGAAATGTGAAACATGATACTTTTGAGAGACTCAGCAGGGACAAAGGATCTTCCAATTGCAGAAGATCCTCAGACCTCCTCCGCATCATGGGACAGACACACCATTCTGTCCTGTGGTGTGGACGGGGCCTCATATTTCATGGAATATTATGTTTGTTTTACTGTCGATAGTGTAATTCAGTTTGCATTTGTTTTGGCTTCTGTTAAGAATATTAAATACTTTTGATTTTAACCTGAACCATTTGATTCTGGCCCTGCTTGCTGATGAAACAAGGAGAGCAAGGGGGGGGGGGGGCTGCTTCTTCTCCTCTGTGCTCTTCTTCTCCTCTGTTTGAGAAACTTCAGCCTCAACACCGTTAATCTACCGGATAACTACTACGGAGTTTATTCGATTGTAAATGTATTATAAAACGTTAACGTTACGATATGCAGCCGTAATATTAAATGAATTGTAAAAGCGTTAACGTTACTACACAACTTAACCTATGGATTTACAAGATGCAGCCGTTATTTTAAATGGAATACAACATTAAAGTGTTACGGTCTTCTATACATTAAATGTGAAGTAACGTTACCGTTAATCTACCGGAGAACTACTACGGAGTTTATTCTAAATTGAGCTGTAAGACACACTTTTTAAATGAATGTATTCTGTTATAAGATGGTCGCTAACATCACAGTTTAAGTTATTAAAACATTTAAAGAGTTCTACTCACCGCTGTATTCGTAAATTCGCAATGAATAGGGGATGAAGAGAGGGCGAGTTTTGTTGTCTGGGAGGGAGGCGGGCTTTAGCGGTAGCAGCCAATCAACGCGGTAATCCTAGGTTGAACAAGCGAATGGGAACGGGAATTTAGGTTGAACAGGCCAATCACGGTGGAGGGCGGGCTTCCCTAGGTAGAACATAGGTAGAACACAAGTAGGCTCGCAGATCCTACTCCTATGGGGCCATGCTAATCTTCTCTGTATTGTTCCAATTTTAGTATATGTGCTATCGAAATAACACGTAAGGGGCCATGCTAATCTTCTCTGTATCGTTCCAATTTTAGTATATGTGCTATCGAAATATATGGGGCCATGCTAATCTTCTCTGTATTGTTCCAATTTTAGTATATGTGCTATCGAAATAACACATTTAGGTTGAACAGGCCAATCACAGTGGAGGGCGGGCTTCCCTAGGTAGAACATAGGTAGAACACAAGTAGGCTCGCAAAGGGCGTCCAAAGGGCCCCGAAAAAAGGCCAAAAGGGCCAAGTGGGACAAGTGGGACGTTTGATGGACAGGCGGAGAAACGGAAGGAGGAGGAGCCGGAGAGATTATTATCTATGAACAGGTGCAATATTCTTATCTGTGCAATATCCCCACCATAACCTTCTTCCACCTCTCATAATGTGAAATATTCCCATACACAGGTACTCATTCTCCATATTATATATAGTGTTTTTATATTTATATGTATAGTGTTTTTATATTTGTATATCCTTCTTCTTATTATAAAGTGTTTTTATCCTTACTTTTATCTTTACTATCTCCTAATTTTGAGTCAGAGAGCTCTGCACAAATAATTCCAATGTATCTGGACTGTTGGTCTATGTGCAAATGGCAAATAAAGAACCTTGAACCTTCAACCTTGATATATACTGTATATAAATAATATGGGTCTCATATTTCTATCCTAATGTGTAAAGCTCGTTTTTAAAATATATATAATCAGAAATAATAAAGCTTCCAAACAAAGTGCAGATTACAGACTTTTATTTATAAACAACAAATTAAATAAAAAAAACACTTTGAGAATAGGCCGTGGACCTGGACATTTGTGGTCCAGGAAGAGGAGGCTGACCGGCAGGGGCAGGAGCGCGGAAGACACCCGGGAGAATTGCTGGAGGAGGAGGAGGAAGGGGGGGGGGGGGGGGCCACCCGATGAGGGTCCTGGTTGCTCATCGGGGACATTGAAGGGGAAGGGCTGTCCTTGTCCCACCTGAACAGAGGACAGCCCTTTAGCTGGAGGGAGAGGGTGGACGGCAACAGCTGCTGCGGGGACGACGCCAGTTGCCTGCAGCAGCACATCCCTCGCTTCGCTGTTCTGCCGCCGAGAGAACCTGGGAGACAAACGCAGATTGTTCAAATGATTAATCTCAGATTACAACCCATCAAAACTTTAAAGCTTCATGTTGAACCCTTACCACTGGGTCAGGGTCCTCTGATTCAGCTCAAAGAGCTGGATCTCCGTCTGAGCCATCAGCCTCCGGCTGGCCAGCACTGCCTCTCTGATGGCCACGTAGTCCTTGAGGACGAGGGACCACCGAGTCCTCGTGATCCCACAGACCCGCGTGGCCGCTGGGTGGAGCTGGCAGAGCTGGCTGCAAATGGCCTCGACCAGGCGACTGGCGCTGGGCCAGTTTGCAGGGCTGGAGTTCGGTCCGAGAAGGCAGCTGAAAAAGTCATGGAGAGCAAAGTGTGTGTTAATATACAGCAGATATTTACAAGAGGATCTATTCATATTTGAAAAAAATCGTACCGTTGGAGACTCTCCTTGCCAGGACAGGAGGTGTTCTTCCCCTTCGCTGCCTTGAACCGCCCCTTAGGTTGCCTGTCCCGGTATCTGGGAGGGTAGACTGCTCGCTGTTTGTCCTGCTCTGGCAAGAGCAGGATGAGACTGTCTACCCTACTGTCAGCAAGCCCCTGAAGGTTCCTTCCTTCCACCAGGGCCTGGGCCAGCTTCAGGACGTGCTGGTACCCAGGCTGGTCATCAGGACCCTGTATATTCTCCTGAGAAGAAACAAGAAAGGAAGAGGAGGAGAAACGGAGTCAGTAAAAAGTGCAAAATCCCTCATGGGGTGGAGGTGTTGTCCATCAGGGATGATAGCTCAGCCATCATCCTCCTGTCTCCCACCACCTCCACTGTATCCAGTGGACACCCCAGCACACTGCTGGGGTGTCTGCTGGGGTGTCCCATGAGGGATTTTGCACTTTTTACTTAGTTGATACTCTTAATGTTTATTACAATGCCTTTGATCACCATCTCACTAAGGAAGTAGGTAGAGGGAGGTAGAGCTACATATGTCCAAAATGACACAAAAGAACAAGGCTTACTAATGTCAATGTCTAGATTTTCAATATAGACAATTGAAACATTAGACATGCAATAAAATTACATTACATTTTAAAGGACATAGTCGGAGTGATCATGAGCAAGAATCCATTTAAAATTTACTACAACCTTTTCAGGAATTGTTTATTTAACAGTTCAAATATGGGGAAATGAATGTCATTTGAACTAACTTTACATGTACTTTTCTCAAAAACTGTACAGTAATATCTCTTGAAATTATACTTGGGCATAGCCAGGGTCTTCATAAACAAGAATCCAGTGAAATATTGACATAACCTATTAAGGATTAGTTTTAATAAAATGTCAAATATAGGGAAATTATTATTATCAAAATGTCATTTGAGCTAACTTTACATGTACTTTTCTCAAAAACTGTACAGTAATATCTCTTGAAAATATACATGGGTACAGTGAGAGTCTTCATAAACAAGAATCCAGTGAAACATTTACATAACCTATTAAGGATTAGTTTTAATAAAATGTCAAATATAGGGAAATTATGAATATCAAAATGTCATTTCAGCTAACTTTACATGTACTTTTCTCAAAAACTGTACAGTAATATCTCTTGAAAATATACATGGGCATAGTGATGGTCTTCATAAACAAGAATCCAGTGAAACATTTACATAACCTCTTAAGGATTAGTTTTAATAAAATGTCAAATATAGGGAAATTATGAATATCAAAATGTCATTTCAGCTAACTTTACATGTACTTTTCTCAAAAACTGTACAGTAATATCTCTTGAAAATATACATGGGTACAGTGAGAGTCTTCATAAACAAGAATCCAGTGAAATATTTACATAACCTATTAAGGATTAGTTTTAATAAAATGTCAAATATAGGGAAATTATGAATATCAAAATGTCATTTCAGCTAACTTTACATGTACTTTTCTCAAAAACTGTACAGTAATATCTCTTGGAAATATACATGGGTACAGTGAGGGTCTTCATAAACAAGAATCCAGTGAAACATTGACATAACCTATTAAGGATTAGTTTTAATAAAATGTCAAATATGGGGAAATTATTCATATCAAAATGTCATTTCAGCTAACTTTACATGTACTTTTCTCAAAAACTGTACAGTAATATCTCTTGAAAATATACATGGGTACAGTGAGAGTCTTCATAAACAAGAATCCAGTGAAATATTTACATAACCTATTAAGGATTAGTTTTAATAAAATGTCAAATATAGGGAAATTATGAATATCAAAATGTCATTTCAGCTAACTTTACATGTACTTTTCTCAAAAACTGTACAGTAATATCTCTTGAAAATATACTTGGGCATAGCCAGGGTCGTCATAAACAAGAATCCAGTGAAACATTTACATAACCTCTTAAGAATTAGTTTTAATAAAATGTCAAATATGGGGAAATTATTCATATCAAAATGTCATTTGAACTAACTTTACATGTACTTTTCTCAAAAACTGTACAGTAATGTGAGAGTCTTCATAAACAAGAGTCTTGACAAATTATTGATGAATTTTGATCTATTTCTGGGCTTTTTGGGCTATCCAAGCACCCGTACCGTAACACCACGAATAGACGAGCATTTAATTTCAAACGCCGGCTGACGTGACCGAAGTTCCGCAGATGACGGTCCACTTGACCGCAGTTTATTTATATAGCATACAGCGGTGCGTTAGCGGTGCATTAGCGAAATTAGAGTCCAGCCTACAGCCGATAAAACGGTTCAAACAGCACCAACGTTAGCTGGTTAACACAAAGCACAGATAAAGAGTGCAACGTTATAACTTTAGGTATTAATATTAAAGTTTGACATAGTAGGAACTAGTGTTGTTACGAGATGTGCCGACGCTTCGAAGCGTGTGTCGAGTAATGGAGGGGGCGTTTCCTCGAAGCGCGTATCGAGGCTTGCTTCATGTAGGGGAGGAGCCAGAAATGATGACGTCCGAAGCCTCGCTACCCGGCTGTACCACGTGACTGCGCCGGCAAGGCTGGGCGGCTGGAAAACCCTCTGGTGTACTGGGAGAGGCAAAAATTTCTTTATCGACATTTATATAGACTAGCTCTTGCGTTTTTGTGCACGCCAGCGTCTTCTGTACCCTGTGAAAGGGTGTTTTCAAAGGCCGGAGAGGTTGTGTCCAAAAAAAGGAATCGTTTAAAACCAAAAACTGTTGAGAAACTGTTATTTCTGAATAAAAATGAATAAAATGTCCCCTGTCCTGTACATCACTGTCCAAGTTCCACAAGCATATTCAGTCCTCTCTTCCTAGTTCCACAAGCACTTTCACTGTCCTGCCTGCTTAAGCCCATGCCATTTCCCTAAAGTGACATAATAACATTACACCACCTGCCTTACCATACGACACTACCATTTTGGGAAAATGTTCACACACAGGATACATTCAAAACATATTTTATTATGCACATATGTGATCATTTATTTACAGAAATTATTTGGGCATACATTTTTGTAATTCAGTCATTCCCAACAGCCATAACAGACACAACAATTCAATGCATCACATTGTGGTTCAGATACAGCTGCCTGTGATTATACTTTTGGCCACTAGGTGGTGTCGTGTGCACATGAAGCTTCGAGTAATGAACCCTTTCTCGAACCAATTGGCTGAAGTGGTTCGATGCCTCATGAGGCTTCATCTCGCCATCACTAGTAGGAACTATAAAGCTCCGACTGTAATGTTACAGTCTAGTGAGCATCCATCACTCAGATACGGACAGTAAAGTCAGTGTGACCAATGTCCGACGTTTATACGAGCTTTACTGTGTTTTACATTCATATCTAACACAAATTAACAAGCGCTATATCACTAAAATTGAATAAAATTGAAAGTATTGAACTTACGTGGTAATAGCCTGGACGTCTCAACTTGAACAGAGCGTTCGGTAGCGAGGATCCAACATGGCGGCTCCAGATTTAGAAATTGACACAACGCAGCCATCTGATTGGATGCCAAAACCTTGGCTAGCCTGATTGGCTCCTGGAAATTGACACAGCGATTTGAGCTGTCTGATTGGCTCCTGAAAACTTGACACAACTTGACACATATTGAGAATTTGACACAGAGAAGAATGACTCCTCGGTGTCTGCGATTTTTCACGTACTGTCTTCTCCCACAGTTTTGTTTGATTTTATTCTTTTACAATAGATATGCATAAAATCATGTAATTTGTTCTTTGTAAAACATTAATTTCTTGGAGTATTTGCTCCCCTTGAATTATAAGTCACTCTCAATAAAGGGTTGGTAAGTTGTAACTATTGGCTTTATTGACAGTTTACTGATGCTTTATGGTGTTTTCTATATATACATGTTGGTGATCCATTAATAAATGATTGTAGGTTTACAGTTAAGCCATTTTAATAAGTCATCAATGCGCTCACGTTGTCAACAGGTTTTTTCAGCTCAAGAATCATCCTCAGCTAAACCTGGCAACCCAATACACATTAATAAGTGATTTAATAGCCATAAATACCAAAGCCATTGGTTAATAGCACTTAAACAAAACTTTAAAAGGGGTATCTTTTAACGGGTGTATAAAGAGGAAGTGGTACCAAGAGATCAACTTAACCTAATTGATGCATTCCATTTGCAGGACATTTAATTTCCCATGTGAAGAACATTATTCAAATTCCAAAACCCAATTTGTCTTTTCATTTGACGTAGGTAGCTAATTGTATGATAAATTGAAAACGCATATCTTTTTTTAACTCCACTTCATCCATACACATTATTATGCCAGGCCCGTTGATATCTTGCAAATGTCTCGCACGTGCATGAACGCACCACCCTTCGCCTTGTGGGATGACGTGTCAACAAAGTGCCGGAAGCTTCCAGTCTGTCCAAAATGGCTTACCAGACACTGCAACAGGAGTACCTACAGATTCCTGTTGTTACCAGGGCATATACAACCGCCTGTGTCCTCACAACTGCTGCAGTGGTAAGATACATTCACATGTTCACCGTGTTGGCTTGGGCATAGCTTGTTGTTGCTTAAAATAGCTAACGTAACGTCGTTACTTTGCTGCTAGCTCGACGGTTTAGCTAACGTTATAGCACCTGTGAGAAGGAGACGTGTCGGAATCTGGTTGTTGGGGATGTTAGCTCTCTTAGTCAAGTTAAGACAAAAACAGAAGCGTAGCTGACTTTGCCCGGTGCATTTGCTAAATTATAACAAGGGATCCATAATTGTAAGGGCCCGTTAAGTTGCGTTTCTATCGGGTGACAGTTTACGGAAGGCTCACAATGTCAGTTTAGTCTTTTGCAGATGCTGCTATACAATATAGTTAGCTACACTAAACCCACACTAAACTTCTATCCCAATCAACTTAAACATAACTTGAATGTTTAGCCAGTATGTGTTCGTATTCCATAAAATATAACCCGGAAACCAATTTATTGTGTTTATGTCTTCTGTTATTGGATACGTATTGTCTAACTATCAATACATCAGTCTATTACAATGCAACATGTGTTAAAACTGATCATATATTTGCATAAAATCTGAATCATTCAAGCTGTCAAATAGTTGGAATGGAGGTAAGAAGTACATCCATCTTCAGTGTCACATCTCAAATTAGGTTCAAATACTGTGTGTGTGTGTGTGTGTGTGTGTGTGTGTGTGTGTGTGTGTGAGAGATAGAATGTTCTCATTACATAGAACCACACTGGAACTAGGGGTGGGGGAAAAAATCGATACAGCGTAGTATCGCGATATTTTGCGTGGCGATATTTTATCGATACACCGAAGCCAAGTATCGATCTTTTACTATATAAACTTTTTGGTACTAGAAAACTAAAATAAATCGCTTTTTCAGTCCACTAGATGGCGCTGAGTTGTTTTCTGGTGAGGTCAGCAGAGGTGCCGGGTCAGCTTGATTGGTAGGAAGTTGGTCAAAACAAAGATGGAGACATCGGAGATCAGAAATGCGCCGTCCGCGACTGATGGTTCCGCGTTTAAATCAAACGCGGACGTTTGCCACCGTGCTTCTGTTGAAAAAGCCAGTTACGCGCCGCACTCTCCCATGAGCCTGGCTGCTGTTGGCAGGTTTAAGGCCCGTTGTGAGGCCAGATTGAGCGGGTGAGCGAAACACTTGCAGGAATCCCGCTCACTGAACGGCAACGCCCACGTTAGAACCATTGTCGGTTACAACCACCAGGTTTTTGTCGGCAATCCCCCATTCTTATGCTGCATTTGTTTTGTACAAGTTGCATTGTTAATACCTGTATCTTCAGCTGTCCTCGCACGTTTGCATTCTGTTAAGTGGGACTATGTAGACTGTAATACAAACAGTTCAGTTTGTCAGGTGCAACATTTATGACAGGTTTTTATGACGGTGTTGGTCTGTCTGCTTGACAATCCCATTTTGCGGCAATAAAAATGATTGAAGTGAGACGAACAGACTGAAAACGTTATCTTATTAGATAAAACATAATTTGCAGTTGAAAAAAGGTAATAAATTGCAATATATCGCAATATATGTTATCGCAATACTCAGCGTATCGCAGTATCGTGATAATATCGTATCGCGGGACCTCTGGTGATTCCCACCCCTAGTGGAAACATAGAGGAAGTTTTGGTACCGGTGATTTTTTTGCCACAGGTGGTGACGTTGTAGTCATAGTGTTGACTTTTTGAAGGGTTGGTCATTTGTCATCATCGAACAGAATGGAGTACATCAGGGGACAGTGTTTGTTATTAGTGGACATAGGCAGTCACCAGGCACACACATGGAGTCACTACCTTAGTTGTTGAAGACATCAGTCAGTCCCTGGACTAACTGTACAGCACAGCCAGACGTACTTATTTAAACACTTCTTACACACAGCAGCACATAGAGCAGACCCGTCACCGGGTGCAGTTCAGCTTAAAAGGCGAAGAATAGCGTCAAATAAACCTGCTATACAGTAGATGCATAGAAGTGCTGTACATCATCAGGAGATTAATTTCAGATGCAGCTCCTCAGTGTGTCAAGTTGTTCTAGTCATACATCTGAAATGTATCTATATATGAATTAATTTATAGAAAAGTAAATTGTGAAAGTTTATAAGGGTTTAGAACAGAGGTCTTCAACAGGGGGTCCGTGACCCCTAGGGGGTCCACGGAGGTACTGCAGGGGGTCCGCGACATTTTTGGTTGATTAAACCATTTTTTAACATTTTCAATGTGTATGTATATATATATTTTTTCCAAACATGATTCTTTCCATTATTTTAATAGTTCAGTATTGTATGCAAGATAACAGGTGTATTTATGCATGACAGCGGCACTAATAGATCATCACTCACTTTTTGTTTCCACATTTATGTTTAAAATAAAAACATCTATTTGAATAGCTTGTATGCATGATTATCATGCAATTGACAGACAATGTTGATATTGTCATTGGTATCATCTGACAAGGTATGTTTCTAAATGTCAGTGGCACGGCCCCCTACTCACTGTACCTTCACATGTTTAAAATAACAACATGAACATATCAACCTGTGTATTATTTGAATAGCTTAGTATTGAATGCACAATAAAGAGGTATGTTTATACATGGCACTAGGCCCGTTTAATATAAAACACAATTTTATACAATATATATATAGTCGGGGGTCCCTGCTCCATCTCTCTATCAGTTTGGGGGTCCTTGGCCAGAAAAACGTTGAAGACCTCTGCCATAGAGCATTCTGATGGTGGTATATGATGCCAATCCTCAATCATACCCCATAATTTGTTGCGGCATTTTTATGGTTGATTTCATTTGTTACACAGATTTAGTGCTACATTTTTAACCATTTTTTACCACTTGAAATTTGATAAAGAATGATGAAACATCCCTCTCAAATACCATATAATGGCACCAAGACCTTGAGGAACACCATAAAAAAGACACTCTCTGATTTGGTATCAAAGGTTTGACATTTGGAGAGGTTTCAGTGATTTGCGAGCACTTCTGTTCTGGAAACAGCTGAGAATTCCTCTCCCCCTTATTGTCCATATAGCTAGAAAACGCAGACCTCCTCTGAATGCCCCAGGTCTCTGCTTTGATGAGGCTGTGATTAACCTAAAGGTCACAACAGGTCATTTTATACAGTGATGTCAAGTTTAACAAAATGTCTCGCTACTATGAGGACTAACATCATCACACATTCCGTGATCCAGTCATTTATTTCATTCCAAGACTGTTTAGAAAAATTTAAATACACCATTTTAAGAATATTGGAAAATAACATATACTCATGAAGTGGGCATGTCTGTAAAGGGCAGACTTGTGGGAACCAATAGAACCATTTTCATTCAGATGTCTTGAGATGAGAGGTCAAGGGACCATGCCGGTGTTTCCTTTGCCAAAATGTAGCTGAACTTTGGAGCGGTATTTAGGATCCTTCCCAACAAGCTGGTTAAAAGGATTCCTTAGGTTGGCACCAGTGAAGTCTTCTGTTGTACCCTTCCATAGGCAGATCGTACAAATGAGATATCTTATATGTTAACACAAACACACCCATTCATCGTTTAGAATGAAGACATTTCCATGTGTTCTTGTTAAACCAAGTGATAAGAGTTGGTTTTGGCAACAGTTAGTGCATGTACACACACCTTCAAATATGTTGTTACTTGTAAACACTTCATACCCAGTTTATATTTACCAGAGTATGCCAGTCACTTGTATTTTGAAAAACAGTGGGATAAACTCTATTTCCATTTATAGTAGTGAAGTGAAGAAACTGGCTTCTTTATCCGGCTTAACCAGGATATGGCAAACATGATCACAACAAGCAATGGATTAATAGGAGTTACTTCTTTGAGACTAGGGTTTTATATATATATATATATATATATATATCTTTCTTTCTTTCTTTTTCTTTCTTTTTTCCGATGTTTGTCAAAGCTGGATCCTTCATCTGAACATTATTATTGTTTGTTTTGTCATCTCTCACAGCAACTAGAGATCATCACACCGTTTCAGCTATACTTCAATCCGGATTTGATTCTAAGGAATTACCAGGTGAGTTATCTGATCCTCAGGAGGATTCAGGGTGCATACTGGGACATTTCAGTGTTTCAGCTGAAATGAGTAGTTCACAAGTTCAGGTGAAATTAAATAGCTTTTATTTGTCTGTTTTCTGTATGTCACCTGTCCTGTGTTCTTCCTTTAGAAAAACCCCAAAAGGAAGACATTTATTTGTCACATTTTTGGTTTAATGATGGCGCCCACTATTAAATTGACAAAATACAGTTGGGTATCTGTCTGCATAGATGGAGACCTTATTTTGAACCAGCCAATCAAGTCTTGCATAAAGCAGTATGGTCAGCATCATAGGCAGAGCACGTGGTCACACAACGCAAGAGCCAGACTCAAACTACCACTGGGGCTTCCTGCTAACGTCTCCTTTCTGACCTACAAACACTTCATATGGAGGACAGAATAGGACTTAAGTATAAATACATAAATAAATACAGGAATACATAAATGTTTGATTACAGAAATAAATACATCAAAGTTGAAATAGATAAATAAATAAGGAAATAAATAAATTAATGTATAGATAAATAAATAAAAGTTGATAATCAAACAGGACATAAAGAAATACATATCATATATTTATTTCTACGTTTCTGTTCACCTACATTTATTCATTTATGTGTCTGTATGCTAATGAGGTGGGAGGTCCTAACCTCTGTCTAAAGCAGGATTGGTCACAGCAGTGTGATGGCTTCTGGTCTGCTACTGCTGCCTTGCTCAGTAAGGTTGAAGTTGGCGAGCTCAGTGTTGCCAAATTGACGACTTTCTCACTAAATCTGGCAACTTTCAAAATTCTCTTGGAATTTGTTTATTTTATTTATTTCAGCATTTAAATATTTCTGTATTTATTAATTTCTGTATTTATACATTTATTTATACATTTATTCCTGTATTTACTTATACATGTATTTATTTATTTATACAAATACATTTTTCGTCCTCCATAACTTAACACCGTCTGCTGCTGTCAATCAAACACTGACTCCAGCCGGTTGAGACAAAAAGGAGCATTTCAGATTTTTCTTCTATTTAATAGTAAAAGTGTTTTTGACTACAAACAGGATGAATAAATAAGTTAAATCTTTGTTATATGATGTTACAATTAATCTTTTAGAATCATTTTTTTTGTCGAAATAAGAACAAATATATTTATCTTGTGGTTTTCTTAGATTGTAGCTGGTTAATCACACCATGATCTAAATCAAATAGAAATAGTTCTATTGATTTTTCACATGATGAACTAGGTTTCTGATAACATCTGCAGTTAAACAAAGCCTCTAGCCACTACAAATCTTACTCTGTGTGTATGTTATGTACAGCTAAATGTGGTCTTTTTCTTTTTGTAGGTATGGCGACTAATAACCAACTTCCTGTTTTTTGGTCCAGTTGGCTTCAATTTCCTGTTCAATATGATTTTTCTGTATCCTTCTCGGTTCCATGTCTCACTTCATTTACATTGTGAAGTGTGTTTGCATACTTCCTGTTTGGCAGGGGAAGGCTCCATGTGGTGTCACATGATAGAGACCTTCTGTATGATGGGCATTTCTCTAGTGATGATGAAATGTGTCTGGCTGAACGTCTGTCGAGTTCCTTAACCGTTAGCCTTCAGGTATAGATACTGCCGGATGCTGGAGGAGGGCTCCTTCAGGGGACGCACGGCTGACTTTGTCTTCATGTTCCTCTTTGGTGGCCTTCTGATGACTGTATCCTTCCATTGAAAATCATTTTCATGTACACACAATGAGGGCTGTAGTGAACAGTTCAATGACCAGTAAATCATCTATTACTTATATTGACCTCAGCATTGACTACGTTTACATGCACACTTGTATTATTCATATTATTCCAGATATGATAATATTCCGAACTTGATATGGTTCAAAGACATCATATTCCGTTTGGATGTTCTGAAATGGAGCATTTTCAGATGAAGACGTGTGTGATGTGTTGATATTCTCCAGGTTTTAGGAGCATTCTTTGGACATTCAGAACACGGCCTCGTTCCTGTTTACGACCAGCTCTGTGAGTTGAACACAAACTCGGCAACAGTTTGCAAAGCTGGAGTAGAGATACACGCCCAGAGGAAAAGCCTACATTTCTGGTTGGAAGGAGAAGCACACCTACCTTTAAGCATTGTGAAGGACTTGGATATCACTTTTCCATAGTTTGATGTGATCGACATGTTATGGCCTCACCTCATCAAACACAGCCGAGAATGATGGGGATGAGTCACGAGGTCGTTCTCCGTTAATCAGAATTCACACGGCTGCATGTAAATTTGAATATTTATTTTCATTAGCCATGTAAACGGCTTATTAGGAATATTTTCTTTTTTGGAATAAGGGTAAAAACCGGAATATTTGGTGCATGTAAACTGAGTCATTGGCCGCTCTCTTGTACAGCTAATGGTGCCCTTTAACTTTCACAAATATTGTGTGTTTGCGTGTGTGATGCCGTTATTAAGGGTCAGTAGGCATTTCACTCGCTGCATCTTTTCATTCCTCCTTCATTATGGGATACCAAGCCGGTAGCTCCTTAGCTTTTTACCATGAACAATGCATTGCACTTGTACTGTGTAAAGGAAAGGAAGATTTAATAACCACAAGCTTGTGGGAGACGTTGCACCGGCATCTTTGCTGCTAAATTGAAAAGGTGGTATGCCCCTCCTGTTTAAGGGGCATATATTGATGCTCAGTGGTATTCTGATATGCTGCTGCTGTGTGCAACACTTTTGTTGCTTTTCATATTCATATACCAGCGGTGTTCCATATGCCCATTGTTGGTGGAATGTCACTTCTGTCCCACTGACCTCATAATAACTAACACGTACTGTATATTTCTTCGTCTCATCCAGACTCAGTTAATTCTGTATTTGTGGAGTAGCCCATAATACAATAATCAGTTTGTTCAAAGATTTTTCAAGACATGTTCTTTAACAAGGTGTCAGATATTTGGCACTTTTGTAAGCCTGGTGTTTCTGGGCCAAGCCTTCACTATCATGCTGGTGTACGTGTGGAGTCGGCGAAATCCAAACGTTCGCATGAATTTCTTTGGCCTGCTGAATTTCCAGGCCCCCTTCCTTCCCTGGGTGCTGATGGGATTCTCACTTCTGCTGGGAAACTCCATCATTGTGGATCTTTTAGGTACCTATCTCTGTCATCTGCAGTCCTTATTTATTATTTGGTGATGTGCTCAAATGGAACTGGTGTAGTAGTTGGTGTACAGTATGAATAGTGCCAAGTGTTAAAATGTTTTTTACCGTTCTTGAGGTATCGCTGTTGGCCATGTGTACTTCTTTCTGGAGGATGTTTTCCCCAACCAGCCAGGTGGTGGAAGGTGGCTCAAGACCCCATCTATCATGTGAGTTTCTGCTTTCTAATAACACTTTGATTAAACCGTGCTGAAAGCCTAAACCTGTAAGATTCAATATACAGTCCACCCTACAATTTGAGAGTATAGGAATGAATGAATTTACCTGTATGTATTTTGTCCATATGGTGGCTAGAGGAAAGCTTGCTGAGTAGCCAAAATAAAAAGGGCCCGTCCTCTGGGGAGCCGGAACCTGCTTAGGGAGTTTCATGGCCATCTGCAATGAGATTTTGTGTACGGTGTATATTTTGGCTTGATGGCGGCACTAGATCATGGGTGTTCAATCCGAAATCTTTAGAAAATCCCTCATCCTCCTCCTTTTGCGTGTCTCCCACAGAAAGATGCTGTTTGACACACCAGAGGAAGATGCCAACTACAACCCTTTGCCCGAGGAGCGCCCAGGAGGATTTGCCTGGGGAGAGGGACAGCGCCTTGGAGGTTAAATACGGCCACAGATGGTGTCCGATTGTCAGGTCACTTTCAAGGACATTCCCTCAGAGAGATGAAGGGGACGAACATGGTCTTTGTTTCTGACTTGTTTGTTTAGTTCTGGATGAAGATTGCCAAATATAGAGATAACGTCTGTTGTCTTTGTATATGGGCTTATATCATCCCCAGAAACTCTTCTTGATGCAAGATCCTTGCTCTAAGACTATTTGAGAGAACACCAGCTTCTGATGGAGCTCTGGATTGTGAGCCTTTGGCCTCCGGTGATGTTTTTTTCAATCTAAAAAAAAAAAAAAAAGGTTACAAAACAACTGTCATATTAAAGAGAAAACAATGACATCAGTAAAATATCTAAATGAATTTATTCAGATGGCGAGTGCATTCTTTTTCTCATTTCACTTTTTAAAGAAATAAATGTGTGGCAAATGATGCTTTGGTTTCATCTTTGATGTGTGGTAGTACTGCTTGAAACCAAAACCATCTCGGACTAATTGATACATACAAATAGCATTGTTGTCTGTAGAAAGGGTCTTATAACTGCATTCTGTTCTCACAGCAGCTCATTGTCATATAAATATCAAGATTTGTACTATTTTCTCAACTCCAGCGTTCCCTCCTCTATCAGGTGACGTTTTCACAGCTGTACTCCTTTTGTGTTGTATTTGATACAAACGGCCTTAAATCAGATATGTGTAGTTATGTCATATACAAAAGGGGTGAGTCTTGCCAATGTTATTGTTTGTGACAACCCTTTTGTTTTTTTTATGGATTTTCCACACATTTTGAATTTTGTTTTGTTTTTATTTTTTAAATGTTACCATGTGATCTGGTTTGATTATGAATCCTGGTAGAGAATATTTGACCTGCTTGTTGCTCTAGAGAAGGGATCAAATAAGCTGAGATGAAGAAGTGTGAAATGCATATGTCAAATTAGGAGGATTGAAAAGCTTTGTTGAATTATGCTTGCACTGGAACAAAGAATATATACAGTATATGGGCCTAATTTGAGTTTCTAATCTGTACTATTGTATAGTGGGTTGAGATGAGTAATGGACTGTAGTGAAGTCATAATTTATGTATTACAACTGGTTATTCTGTTGCATTTTACACTTCTCAATAATCTTTAAAAAACTGCTATACAAATGGAGTTGGATTTTACTGTCTGACTTAAAAAGCCAAGTTCTAACCAACATAATGCACTGTATTTCAGTGTAACGTTTACATTCATACATCTAATTCCTACATGTGTGCTTCATGTGTTTTGTTTTGATCTCACTAAATATTAAGTATTTATCGTAATATAGCAAATGGGATTTAAAATTTGACTAATCCCCAATGAAATGGAAATGCCATTTTAATGTCTCTGCGGATAAACGTGGGTTAAATCTAGTCTCATCTTAGATCAGTAGGGGGCGGTAGTGGGCTTTGGAAGTTGTTCCTCTACATTGAAATGAAGAGTAAGACCAATGCAGCGTTCTTGATTTTCAAAACAAAACTTCAACAAAGACTTAGAAATCCACATCACAGATGTGGATCAATAGACGTTCTAAAGCGGGACGTGTCCAGCAGTGGTTGTAGTCTTAGTATGTTTTGCTTTCTCCTTATGCAGTTCTACATCTATTTTGGTCGACATTGTCCTAGCTGGTGTTTTTAAATGCAGAAAACCGAAGTGAACGCAATTGTCAAGGACACCCTGATTTCCCATTTTTATCCTAGGTCTCAAATGCATCTGGAGAAGAGAAGGCTGCTCATATAGCTGGTTAATGACTGCGTGAAGATGCAATTGGCTCTTAGTAAAACGTTTGGCCAGAAACCAGTTAAATTCCAATTAGAGCAAGATGGAGACTTTTACATGGTTGGGTCAGAGGTATGTGACGATCTATTAATTTACTCTGAAAGCTTGGTACCCTAACGTTAGCCTCAGTTATCTATTCTTCTGGCTAGTTGATGCTAGCATGCTAACCAGCCCCCATTGATGGTTTCTTAAACAAAGAAATACCTAAAAACGAAGAACGGGATGTTATCGGCTAAAGTAAGGCCAGCAACCGGCAAGTTAGACATACTTTATATATTCACAACCAAATAAATAAGTTAACAGAATATCTTGTGCTGTCTTGCAGTAACGTTAACTTGTAATTCCAGTCTAGTATAACGTTAGTTGATGTAACGTTAATCACTAACGTAACGTTACAACAACATAAAGTAACGCGCGAACTCCCTCAGTCTGAATCCACGGCTGATATTTGAACATACCAATTCTAAAGCTAAACCATATATATGTCTACAGTAGTGACGCCTCTACGTTACTATATTATACTAACTAGGGATGTTTGAACGAGCAGGAACGCTAACACCGGGTCTAGGGGCCATGAAAGAGTGAGTATTAAAGAAGGTCTACCCAGTCGGTGATCTTAGTCTTGGCTTTGAGATGCTCACTGTCTCACTAAACTAGATGCTCTGGAACAAAGAGCGTCTATGGTCTGATGGGTTTAGCTTCTTCTGTAAGAGAACTTCAACTGAGGAGGAGATCCTCCATGTCCACCCTCGTACAGCTGATTGAGACCTATGCTCACAGAATCAAGGCTGTAACTGCTGCCAAAGCTGCCTCTTCCCAATATTTACTTGAAAGCAGAGAAAGACTTTGCAATCAGTTATTTAACCTTTTATAACCATCGTTTTTTCTCTGTTGATCAGTGTCAAAAAATACTTCTTATAGAATATAAACCATGACGAGGTCAGAGGGGAGTTGATACTTATATAGTATTATATTTGCGTTATCTTTAGCATGTTTGTGTTGTCCCGTAAGACAGACAGGAGGGTGTCACTCGTTTCAATTTGATGTTCCAATCGGATTTGATCAGCCAGAAAGACGGGGCCCTCAAAGTGGCCCCTCGAGGCTCACGCTGCCTAAAGACACAGATATCTTCTACAAATATAAACAGGACTGTATGCTTCTCTCATCATTGGATAACAAACAAGGTGATTCACAATTTCAATACTTTTAGTCCAAACTTTTAAAAGAAATTTTAAAACAAAGCAAATTAGGGAATATTTCCCTAATTCTTCGACCCAGAATTTGAATTTGATGGTCAAAAGTCACTGTGACCTCAATATCAGGGTTTTGGCCATAACTAAAAGATGAATACAATCATTGTGGAAACATTTCACACAAATGTCATAATAGGAAAGATTGTGGCCATATTTGACTTCTACACGGAGACTGAATCGGTGACACTGATCTTGATTGGTGATTGTACAGATCTAATGTGGTGCCGGGTTGAAGCGTCCACATTCTACCGATTGTAGCTTCTTTGCAGCAACATCTATGTCAAGCGTCGTCTACTGACATGCTATAACTCCGTGGTCTATCAGAAGTATGTGAACACATACAAGGGCTCTTTCTTTTTCTCTCAATTAACTTGCACACCAATAGGCATACAGCAGATCAAGAACAGCAAAGTCAAATCATTTGTTTCTATATCAACACTTTCATTTATACATCCCTAACGTAAATCAAAAACTTTGCCTCAAGGGGCCTCCGCTTGAAGAAGAGCAGCTCCCAGGCTTCCATCCTGTTCGTTATCCTTCTCTCTGCATCGAGCTGCCAATCTGCCCGTCTGGTTGCAGAGAGGGTTACAAGGTTTATCCAAGATGGTTGTATTTTGTCCCTTGTCCTCACTCCGCCGATCACCTAGCTGGCCTTCCTTAATCGCTTATTGAGAGACTGGTGACCTTCAGGTCTTGATGCAACCACCTGGTCACGAAGAGCAGAGCCCCGACTACTGCAGCATGATAAAGACCTGTAGGAGTCTGCTGCAGGAAGAACAGTCTGCTCTGTCCCACCCTGAAGAGGGCTTCAGTGAGTCCAGTCCAGTTTATTGATTTGTACCCCAAAGTTCTTTCCCTTCACTTCCTCTCCCTGGATGACGACCAGCACAGCGTGCTCCTGTCCCTCTGGTAGTTCGTAGGTTTTGCTGATGTTGAGCTTCAGGTGACAAAACCTCTCCATCAGTCCTCTGTACTTCTCTGTTAAAAGAGTCTCGGAGTGAGGACAGCATGTTTTTGACTGGAAATTATTCACTGGAATCACACACGTCAATATAGCGATAACTTCCAAAACCATATACTTACGACCATTTTTTTATTAAAATCCTTCAAAGTCTTGTATTGTGAGAGGCCTGACGGACGTGGATGTAAACTGCAACTTGACTGGAAGACATACGACCGAGAGGGGTCAGCCACTTCTTTACATCCCCAAGTTGTGTTGTGCCCACTATTGGTTCAGCAACAACAGACCAAATACAGACTCCACATTGTTCCTCTTTGCAAAGGACAATATCCCAGCTGTTGAAATTGAATACTTCACAATATTCACGGCCAATGTCAGCTGGGATCGGCTCCAGCGCCCCTGAGTAGGATAAGCGGTTTGGATAATGTGATGGAATTGTTAAGGAGTGTGAATAGACGGCAATCCGCTTCATAAAATGTCAGGCAATGACCCACTGGTGGGTCGCGACCCACCAGTTGAGCATCACTGTCCTAAAGGGAAGCTCTTTACCAGGCAGAGGAAGCTTCATCACTTTCAACCCATTTCTTTAAAAATGTAATTGTTAATGAATAACTTCCCTTACCCTACAACATATTAAAAAGTTAAATACCCAAAGTATTGAATTTGTAAATAAGCGATAAACAGAACCATACCGATGTGTTTATTTTTGAAGATATCTGTATTTAGTGGGGTGGGGGTCATCCAAGATGAACCAGCTGTGAGGGCCCCTGTCTCCTGAACAGTTGGTTATTGTGGTTTATCAAACCACTTTATAACACTCTCTCATATTGTCGACCTGTAGGGAAGAAATGGGGTGAGGTCAGAAAGGGATTTTAGTTTTTGGTGGAAAGCCCCAATAAAAACTTGTCTTAGAAACTTGTAGCACCACAAAACCTGGATGGTTAGTTTATTTTGAGGCCTTGTGTGCAAATATTAAAAATGATTTAATCTGCAGAACTTTAGTTCATTTTGGTTTACTAAAAGTAAAGATCTGCCTTTCTTCCCCAGGTTGGAAACTACCTGCGCATGTTCAGAGGCTCTCTGTATAAACGATATCCTTCTTTATGGAGGAGGCTGGCCTCGGTGGAGGAGAGGAAGAAAATCGTAGCATCATCACATGGTGAGTGGTGTGTCTTTGTTTGTTTTTTCACCTCTGGACAAAAATAAAGTCATTTGGGATTACTCGTCCGTAATGTCCATAGGTTGTTTATAAGGTTTATATTGAAGAATTGCAGCTATAAACAATTTTAACAAAATATTTGAACGAGTGACCAGTCAGACTAGTGACTTGTCAACGTAGGTCGTGGTTACACTTGTCTTTCCAGCAGGACTTCTGTCATCCGACCATGCCAGCATGCATTAGCTGCCCAGTCTGCACGCTCCCACATCTCATCTTGGCTCACTGAGTTCAGATCTCAGTGACGTGTGGACAGCGTGTGGACACAGTCTGGACAACTTATCAAAAGTCTCCATCAACTCCCCCACACAGTTCCTCTCCCGAGGAGAGCAAAGGGGAGAGAGGAACAGCTGGCTGACCCCTGCTGTCTGAGTCCTGTTAAGTTACTGCTCATGAAAACCCATCAAAACAAAAGCTTTTGAATACAGAAAGGACAGGGGACTTTTATTGTAAAGAATTTATTGAAAATGTGTCGACTGTCAAATTCGGTGATGATGGAGAAACAACAGAACTGGAAAATCCTCCTGCTCACCTTGAACAAGTAAAACTAGTTTGTAGGCTGGAGAACATTTGGAGACTGCAGCAGGATGAAGGCAAATCAATGTCAAAGTCCGTGAGCATGAAGGAGATCTGCGCGCATCCGTAGAGGTCCGTGCAACTCGAACAGCAGCTCACGCAGCAGAAGTGCGAGCTAACTTAAAGCCTGCAAGGACAAAACCATGCTGAGAGCAAGGAGTGCCTCCTGGTGCACCACTTCTATCACTGCTCTGTCGCTCGTGGTTTTCTTTTTGACACTAAGTGGGCAGACCGAGTCGCCATTGTATCACCAAATTGAATTGGTTACAATCCTCGTCGTTGGATTGGCCGAATATCACTCCAGACACAGATGCTAGGTGGCGCTAAACAGGTGGTTT
Organism: Pholis gunnellus; assembly: GCF_910591455.1. Taxonomy (NCBI): domain Eukaryota; kingdom Metazoa; phylum Chordata; class Actinopteri; order Perciformes; family Pholidae; genus Pholis; species Pholis gunnellus. Next base: position 2,804,108 of record NC_136545.1, on the reverse strand, counting down.
TCAATCCGCCATTAAACACTCCACTACATCTCAGAGGTACATGTTGTACTTTTTACTCCATTACACCTCAGAGGTACATGTTGTACTTTTTACTCCACTACACCTCAGAGGTACATGTTGTACTTTTTACTCCACTACACCTCAGAGGTACATGTTGTACTTTTTACTCCATTACACCTCAGAGGTACATGTTGTACTTTTTACTCCATTACACCTCAGAGGTACATGTTGTACTTTTTACTCCACTACACCTCAGAGGTACATGTTGTACTTTTTACTCCACTACATCTCAGAGGTACATAATGTACTTTTTACTGTACTAAATCTCAGAGGTACATATTGTACTGTGCTGTACTGGCGCTGCAAAAGTTAGATGATCTTATAGAATATGATGCGTTGCTGTAGATTAAACTAACCAACAGTATATAAATTAGTTAAAAACATGCAGCATACACGTTGATGCAGCAATAATATACTGTATATCCTAAAACATCAGATATAATTCACACTGACATGGAACATTTTACTGTATGGGTACTTTTAATTTCAGTACTTAAAGTCATATTTAGCTGATAATAACATACTTGACTAAGGTTCTGAATGCAGGTGATTTACTCGTAGTGTCAGTGATTTAAGTTTGGTTAATATACAAACAGTGTGGCGAGGGAGGCACTGTTATGACATCCGCTCTGGCTCCTTATACTGGTGTTTGATAAAACATCACACAGGGAAAACTGTCCAGCATACAGGAGGTGGGGATACTAGATTTAACGTGGCCAGATAGCTACCATGTTTAACCCACCCAAAACATTATGACCATGATAGCAACTGCATCAGTTAGACATCCTTAGCAATTATATCCACAATGCATGTAATATTCAGCAGTTAAGATGTGAGTAAAAGTTAACATGCATCTGTGTTTCTGTCTTGGCCATTGTCCATCTGTAGCCACTAGTGTTACGCTGCTGAAGGCATCAGAATGTGAAGAGATCTTCGAGGGTAATGATGAGAAATACAAGGCAGTGTCCATCAGCACAGAGCCCCCGGCTTACCTCAGGTAACTTCAATGAGATGATGGCTCATTTAGCATTTGTTGTGTTCTTGTTGTTGTTTTTACATTTTCATTTTGTTTTCATTGTCCCAAAAAGAATGTGATTCAAGATGCACCTTGGTGTCAGAACATGAAGGATCAGATGTGGGCCCCAAATACTTTTCACAGCACTAAAATTAGTTGTACCATAGTTAGATAACAGTTAACCAATTTTACAAATGAAGGGAGTATTAAGAAACCTCAGAAAATAATCCTGATGAATTCATGGCGATGTCATCATCAGGGTTATCTCAGCGTGGGCTTGGAAACTACAAATTGATAACAGAAAGCCTGAGCCAGTCAGAAAAGTCAGGATATCTTAAACTGTTTCTTGTGAGTCCGTCAATTACAATACTTAATTTCTTGTCAACCTGTGTCAACCTTGTTTTTTTCCCCTTTCTATAAGGGAGCAGAAAGCAAAGAGGAGCAGTCAGTGGGTCCCCACGCTGCCCAACAGCTCTCACCATCTCGATGCTGTGCCTTGCTCCACCACCATCAACCGCAACCGAATGGGCCGCGACAAGAAAAGGACCTTCCCTCTGTGGTAAGAAAGCTTTACAACTACAGGTGCACAGTGGCGGCTGGCCAATAGAGGGCCTTGAGCGCCCCTCCTTGAGCCACAAAAAATAAATAATAATAATAATAATAATAAATTATACAAATTGTCAATATTTGTGTTTTTGAAATATGGAATGTAACCAGTAATATTTGTAAAATATGATATCTGCGCAAAATATGCTTTTCCTGCTCGTCCTCTCTGCCTGTCTGCACATCTCAGCAGCGCTGGGGCCGTTGAGACATGGCCCACAGAAGGCGTGGCTATGAAGCAGTTTAGCCAATTGCTGATTAAAGATATAAATGAGTGACATACAATTTAGCCAATCAGCGTCCTCAAATAGATTCAGCTCGGGGCCAAAGTCGTTTGGCCCCAAGCTGCGTGTTCTCGTCAGAAGAAGTCTCTACAGGCGAGCGCGAGCGCTGCTCCTCCAAGACCCGTTTGAAAGGAGAACTTTGAGGAGAAATTTCAGGCCAAAGAGCTGATCCCAGATCAGCCTGACCTCACAATCAGACAGCAGACTAGCGGGTAAGAGAAGCAGGACATGAAGCTTCTCTACTAGCTGTACCAGACAGGTTTGGCTAGCTGGATGCAGTCATGCTAACAACTTATTTAGCTTTTTAAAACAACGGACAGTTAGGGAGTGAGGGATGAGGAGGTAAGGACACATGAGAACACCAGGGCACACATGGAGAACTCTGTCAAGCTACATATTAGGCAAAGTGTACATCTGTTCTTCTCAGTGGCGGGCCATGGATTTTATACCTGGGCCTTCAGTGCTGTTCTACTACACTTCTAATAACCTCATTATGACGTCACAGCTACGGGTTATTATTTGTTTTGTGTAAAAGCCGCATTTTCACATAACACTGCAACATTTTACAAGTGGAATAAAATGTTACATGAAGCTCAACACCTAGCATACAAAACACGAAATGCAGAGTGCAGATACATGAATACCAGCATGACGGGACGCTGCGTCATTAACGGACAATATAGTCCAAATCAATGTAATTAACACAATGACAAACTCACAAGAGCAGTCGCATATATAGCGTTTATATATATATAAACAACAAAGTATGACAAATCAATCCAGCAGACCTGCAGCGGATCCACGCATTCCACCACACGAGCACGAGCCATTCAAATACTATTCTTAAAAACGCCACGATTGACAAATGAACAGTAGTAACTTTAGAGGTAAACAAACAAACATCACTTACCAAATGCTGTCTATCCTCCTTTCTTTGTTGACAAAGAGTTTAATCCCAGTACATCGTTTCAGTTCCAGTAAGAAGTCCTTCTCGATTCATGGACGCCAGTGATAACAGTTGAGCCTCCCCAGTTGTATTTCGCCGGTCGTCTTCGGCCTCCGGTTGGTCGTCCGTCGTCGTCCGTCTTCGGCCGGTCGGTCGGTCGGTCGTCCGTCTTCGGCCGTATTCATGCTCTTTCAGTACACCAAGCGTGTACAAAGTTCTCTTTGGGGAATGTAAGGGTGACTTTACATCCTAACCCTGCCTTTATACCTAAGGTGTTAGGGTCATACTCCCCAATTGATCTGGTGTCCTTCTATCCTCCGCCATTCTCCTTAGAGGAGCATCAGCGGTTACATATGTTGTGTCCGGTGCGTGCTTTACTCATCTACATTGACAGAACCAAAGGCTGTAGGAAAAGTGACCAGCTCTTTGTGTTTTGGGCAAAGAACCACTTGGGGAAGCCAGTCTCAAAGTAGCAGCTCTCTCACTGGATTGTGGGGGCTATTGCTTTAGCCTATAGCTCTAAGGGGTTACAGCCACCAGAATGGCTGCGTGCTCATTCTACCCGGGGTCTTTCTACCTCATGGGCCCTTTTCAGAGGGATCTCCATTCAGGAGATTTGCGCTGCTGCAAGTTGAGCCTCGCCAGATCTTACACAGTGCATCTTTTTTTGAAGACAATTTATAATTCCTCGGATACACAATAATAATGCAACATTGAGGTTTTCTGTGTCTTGTGTCTTGCTCAGCTTTGATGACCACGACCCTGCAGTGATCCATGAGAACGCAGCCCAGGTAGAGGCGCTGGTTCCCATTCGTCTAGACATGGAGATTGACGGACAGAAACTGCGAGATGCCTTCACGTGGAACATGAATGGTTAATACATACGTCAACTAGCTTACCAACATCCAAAGCATACAGTATTGTCTACTGTTACAGTAGACAATACTGTTACTGTCTAATTTTAGAATTTTCTCTAACCCTCCCAATCCGTCCCTCTTCAGAGAAACTGATGACCCCAGAGATGTTTGCAGAGATTTTATGTGATGACCTGGACCTAAATCCTCTGGCCTTCGTCCCCGCCATTGCCTCAGCCATTCGTCAGCAGATTGAGTCCTACCCGACTGACAGCATACTGGAAGAGCAGTCAGACCAGAGAGTTATCATCAAGGTGCGTGCTGAACCAAAGGAACAACAATTCCTCAGGAAATAGCAGGTGGCTTTGCAGGAACATACTAGACCAGGGTTTGTTAGGTCATTTTCTTTTCATTGACTTTAAGGAGAGAAGGAACATTCCAATACATGAACAATAGTAACACTATATGAACATGAAGACCTTTCAAATGTGGAGAAAATAACATGGAAGCCTAATAATTACACTGCAATACGATGTCCAGTTTTTCTGGAAATGTCCTTCGCCAGGAATCCGTTTCTCCTCCTTCAGCCATTGAGTGTTAAGGTAATAAGTGCTAGGTAAAAAAAAAAGAATCTACACCAAGCAAAATGCTAAAAATGTCATAACTTCTCTTACATAAGTAATCTTACTAAATACTAAGATCTGCTAGCTAGCTTTCTGTTTGACAAAAGTCACGCTGGCCCACTGACCAATCACGGCGCACGTTAATGCTGACGTACTTAGCAGGCTACCTCGGTGCTACTGGCACGTCAAAGAATACGCCCAACATGTCAAACTAAAGATCTGATTGGTTGAAGACTATGACAATCAACAATATCGTCCCCATTTACTTTAATCTGCAAAGTCTACCTAGAGGACCTCGGGCCTCTCTTCTTACCTAGAGACATAGAGGCTGAATCTGATTGGATAAAAGCTCTCTTTAAAACAAGCTGTGCTGGAAACAGAGCAACAGAGGAAGACGGGAGCTGTGCAATGAGAAAATAAGCTTATGGGAAAAAAATTATACATGTAGTGTATTTGTGAAAAATTATTAAATTATGAAATAGCTATAACTTTGTGATTCTGTTTAGGCCAGCAGAGAAGGCTTTGCTGGCACTGACGGCCCACCACTGATGAATGATGATGATCAGATAGCTCTGATGGGTAGCCTGCATGGTAGCTCCTCCATCAGTGTATGAATGGGTGTGAATGGGTGAATGATGACATGTAGTGTTAAAGAGCTTTGAGTGGTCGGAAGAATAGAAAAGAGAAATACAAGTACAGTTTATTAACCAGTTTACATTTTAATTGCACCTGTATATGTCATGTCTTGGGACAACTGTGATGGAAAAGGTCAATAAAAGTGAGCGAATCAAGCTCTCTGCTAAAGTGAGAAAATCTATGTATATCTGAAAATGTGTCATTTAGATTAGCTGAAGGCAGATATGAAGTGAGTCAATAACCACTTCGTTTTCATAGCAACCAGCACACCTGTTGGGGGCGACTGTGGCTCACTGGGTTAAGAGGGTTGTCTGGCAAGGTCGACGGTTCGATTCCTTGGCTGGGACGTGTCATGTCATGTGTCGAAGTGTCCCTGAGCAAGACACTGAACCCCTTCGGCTCCCTGTATACAGGGATGGGTCAAATGCAGAGACAAATTTCCCCCTTGCCGGGATAAATATAGTAAAAAAAAAAATCTGTTTTGAAGATTAGACTGTTATTGTTTTTTAAATTGGTTGGCGTAGTTCTTTTAGTTTTTTCCTCTTGTTTTACAGTATTGAAGATGTCTGTTCTCAGTCAGTCACTCCGACGCAAAATCATAGACCATAGAATTCAATTTCACTGTGAACCCCAATTAATCAAATATTACTGCCACCCTCCTACCCCAATTATTATTGAAGTAGGTTTAACATTTTTTATCCAATTTAACATAAATCTAATTTACTGTGATATACGTATTTAGCTAGTGTTTGATTTGTTGAATTAGCCAAATAAAGACTTTTAACGTCAGAGTCCGATTGAACTGAGAGAAGGGAGAAGAGATGCAGAGACAGAGGATGATGATGATGATCCAGAGAATGGAAGATCGTCTGGGTTGAGGCAGATTTGAATCCACTGTAATTTGAAAGACATATTGCTAACAGGATTAAGTTGGTAAAAACCATGTAGTATTTGTTTTTCTCCATTCCTCAGCTGAACATCCATGTGGGGAACATTTCTCTGGTGGACCAGTTTGAGTGGGACATGTCAGAGAGAGAGAACTCGCCGGAGTCATTTGCACTGAAGCTGTGCTCTGAGCTCGGTCTGGGCGGAGAGTTTGTCACCACTATCGCCTACAGCATTCGCGGTCAGCTCAGCTGGCACCAGAGGACCTACGCCTTCAGGTAACTCAGCCACTCACTGCAACAGCGTCGGTAGAATCAATGGGGGCAGTGGTCTAAACACTATGATTAAGGTAGACATAGAATGTATTGAAGAGGTTTGACTTCAAATTATACTACAAACTTTCATTGACGTTGGAGGACATATAGTCTTATTCCTTATTTTCTATACCCATTATGAGCTGATGTACTTTGGTGTATCATGTTGGACTGATTCAGTACTGCCATGCTTGTAATGTGCTTACAGTGAGAACCCACTCCCGACAGTAGAGATTGCCATCCGCAACACAGGTGATGCAGACCAGTGGTGCCCCCTGTTGGAGACCCTCACAGATGCCGAAATGGAGAAGAAGATCCGAGACCAAGACAGGAACACACGGTGAGACAGTCGGATACAGATAGAATACTTAGGTTCATTCAATAAATGTATATCTACTCCATTGTACCTATTGCTACACAAGGTTTGTTGTTTCAAGAGCTGTTGCTTAAATTACATTTGACCGCCGTATATTGCTGGCTGCTTGAAGAAGGATGTTCTTCAGTAAACAGAAGGTCTAGTACAAGAACACTCCAATGTAAATTAGATGTCATTTGGATGGTCAGAAAAATGTGCATAGCATAGTATTGAAACAAATAAGCAATGACTAATTTGCAAGGTGCAAGTTAATTTAGTTGGTTTAACAAACTGAGTTCACAAACCCTGAGATCTCTGTGGTAAAACAATACCAACAAAAGTGATTTTGGTTGCTGTTAAGCTCCACACACGCAGTGAACCACCACATCATCTGTTAGCTTCACAGGTTTGTATGTTGAAACCTAACGTTTAAAAACGTATATCTACTTCCAACCTCTCCGGGTAACGAGTATCACTATTCCACAACGTTCAACCAGGAACCAGCTCTGAATCCACTAAAGCAGCCTGAACATTACCAAAATCCAGTGGCGGGCCGTGGATTTTATACCTGGGCCTTCAGTGCTGTTCTCCACTTCTAATAACCTCATTATGACGTCACAGCTACGGGTTATTATTTGTTTCGTGTAAAAGCCGCATATTCACATAACACTGCAACATTTGACAAATGAAATAAAATGTGCAGATACATGAATACGAGCATGACAGGACGCTGTGTCATTAACGGACAATATAGTCCAAATCAATGTAACACAATGACAAACTCACAAGAGCAGTCGCACATATTCATATGACAACAAAGCAACAAATCAATCCAGCAGACCTGCAGCGGATCCACGCATTCCACCACACGAGCACGAGCCATTCAAATACTATTCATAAAAACGCCACGATAGACAAATGAACAGTAGAGGTAAACAAACGAAGTTCACTTACCAAATGCTGTCTATGCTGACAAAGAGTTTAATCCCAGTACATCAGTTCCAGTAAGAAGTCCAACCGGATCCGCCGCTGGTCGCTTGTCCGTTTTCCGCCGCAGTTCGGTGGTCGCCTCCGACCGCGTTCGGTGGTCGTCTTCGGCCGTGGACCGGCGAAGGGCAGACCGCGGTTGTGAGTTGTAGATCCACTCGAGTCTCTCCAAAAGTACCGATGCTCAGATAAAATGAAACACATTCACAGCCATAACATGTGCAACGCTTCTGACGCTGCATACAAATCCTTTTCCTGGCTGGTCAGGGCTGCTAGCTGTGGGGTCGTTTCTTACTGTCCAGTTTGTTCAGAAATGTCCTTCTTGAGAAAAGCGTTCCCAGTAACTCCTCCACTAAATCCGTTTCTCCTCCTTCCGCCATTTCATATTAAAAAAACAAAGCTAGGTAAAATGTCTTTCAAATATTTCCACTTGAACTCTGTCTGCTACAAAGCTCTGCTAGCAATCATGTTTCGCGGGCACATAGTCACGTGCCCGCCCACTGACCAATCACAGCACACTCTGCACCTTGCTGGCAGAGAGGCATCCGGACTCTGAGCTGACGTAACTAGGCCTGCAAACTGCTCTGGTGCGGCCATGAATCCCAAACTAAAGATCTGATTGGTTGAATCAACAATATCGTCCCCATTCAATTTAAACTGCACATGGCAGCACTGGGTGAGTCTGCAGGCCTGGGCCTCTCTTCTACCTAGAGACACAGAGGTGAAATCTGATTGGATCAAAGCTCTACTTAAAACAAGCTGCACTGGAAGCAGAGCAACTGAGGAGCACAGTAGCTGTGCAATGAGAAAATAAGATAATGGGAAAAATATTTTTATAAATTATAATACATATAAGAAAAAATGAAATGTATTTAAGAAAAAATATTAAATTATAAAATAGCTATAACTTTGTGATTCTGTTTAGGCCAGCAGAGAAGGCTTTGCAGGCCCTGACGGCCCGCCACTGCCAAAATCTGAAACCATTGATGACAGTCTATGGAGCAGAATTGATAGTTTGAAAATATTAATTTAAAGAATAACAGACATACATAATTACTCAAATAATTACACGATAATAATAATAATTAAAAAAATGCAATCCTTAACTGCCATATATTGTCAACTGTGGCAACAACCAACAACTACCTACCTAAAAACATTTTAAAGGGGGTACATTATTGGGGCGTGCAGCACTTGGGCTCTTTCCTGTACTTAGCAGGAGAGCGAGTTTTCCCATCTCCACCACGCAGATATTCTTGTCTGCTTTTCAGGTGGTTGACGCAACATATTTTCCAAAGCTCGCTCTCTGTCCGCTGGTGGGAGTGTGCTCACCTGTGTTTGCGCGCACTTGTCTGTGTGTGTGCGTGTGTGTGTGCGCTTCGGGGCAGAACTCGGGCGCCCCCCAATGGTAGGGGAAACACTGTCATATAAAGTATGTGTGGGCAGGATGGATGCAAGTTATCATCATCCTTTGAAGCCATCAAAAATTCCTATAATAAAGTAGCCGGCTGGACTTGAATCAGCTGACTTGGCTTGGTCTGGTATGCCTGCACAGAAACAGAAATAAGAGCGAGGGACAAAGATACAGAATAAACGGGAATGTAATGTTCACAAGTAGTGAAAAAAATAGGTGTATATTTAAATCTATATAAAAAGTACAAATTACATCAATAAAATAAGAGGAAAAAAATGTCTATATTCAAGTCAAATTTTCTGTAGGTTGTGAAAAATAGAAATAGTGCAAATAAATAAATACTGAATGGTTATAGATGGACTGGATGATTATGTACAATGACGGATCATATGTACGTATTAAAAAACCGTTAAGGGTTATTCACAGTGTTTGACTTATGTTATGTGAAACTGTCCGGTTGAACTTCTCAAACTGAAGACAGCCAAACAACATGTCTGACCTGCCAAGAATTCCACCAGTCTTCTGTCAGCCTGATCGTTGGTAATCAGGCGTTGTGATCTCGCAGAAAGTCTTTCTCTGATCTATGACTGCTTCCTGCTGCATTTTGTTCCCATCAGGTTACTGCTGAGTAAATACATTTATGAAAGTTATTTATAATATATAGCAAATTTTTTGCACTTCTTTTAATGAAAGTCAAGTCTGGTTATTGATTGGGTGGACTCCGCTGAATAAAACGTAGTAGTTTTAATTATTGACTCTTTTCCTCAACTCAGGCTCCTTCACTACTGCTGCTGTGTTCATAAAGACATAATATTCTGCATCCACTCACATTAATATTTCTATTAATCCATTGGATTAAGATGGAGGCTCTGCTTTTCATGGTGAACCTAGAGGGAACACGCACCGTTTTCAAAAAATCTATTTTTGCATGTTTATTTATTTAGTCCCTTTTGTGTAGTTCCTCCATATCAGGGATTCCCAAAGTGTGGTGCGCGCAAGCTGCCTCTAGGGGGTGCGTGAGAGGAAACATGTAATGGTGTAATAATTAATATTAAATATAATTTTAAAAAATGTAAGTGGGATTTTTCACAAAATAAAAACATGAATTATAAAAATTCCCTTTGTAAGATTTAAAATTAAAAACTTACAATTTAATAAATAAATGCACTTCAGCTCCTGCCGCCAGACTGTCTTTTATGTAGCCTACACACTAGCTTGCCTAGCTTGTGCAGCTAACGTCAGCTAACAGCTAACTTCATTCATTCAGCAACATTCATGCAAATGGCTGAAATCGAGGAAAACTGTCTGTGGACATCTGAAGCTATCAGTCATAAAAGAGGACAGGGACAGAGAGAGAGGGAGGAATCAGAGGCGAGAGAAACGGAGAGACGGAGGAGACCGAAGAGGAGGAAGGGATAGCACAGACACATCGGGAGCACATCGGCCCATCGCGGAGTCAAGGTGAAAAAAGAGGAAACGAGAGTGAGCATCAGACTGGAAGAAAAAGAGGAAATATGATGAGAATGATCTGGTCTGGCTTCACTTGGATTGGCAATGATTGCCCAAAGCCACAGTGCGTGGTGTGCAGTGAGGTTCTGGCTAACAGCTGTCTGAAGACCTCTTATCTACGTCACCACCTGAACACCAAGCATGCCAGTGCAAGTCAAAAGCCCCTTACACTTTTATATGGAAATTGGAGGAGTTACAAAACAGCCAAACACAACTGCAGTCTCATTCATGTGTTGGGTCTCCAAAAAACGCACTACGGGCTTCATATCTGCTCAGTTACAGAATAGAAGAAAGGGGCTACCTCACACAATCACAGAAGACGTGTGCTGGCCAGCTGCCAATGTAGCCGCTATGTTTGGTTCATCGTAAATGAAATGTGATGCAATCTGCCTCTGAGCCTGTGCGCGTGTCCTCGCCATCCTTACTGCTCTTTAAAAGTGACGCCTTGTGTAACTGAATTGTATTTAAACTTTGTTTGTGCTTCAGGGCGTTTTCACACCTGTAGTTCGTTTGCTTTGATTAATATGATACAATGTTGCAGTTGTCTCGTTCGGTTTGTGTTCACACGGCAACATTTAACAGCGGACTAAATCTGGTAAACAAACGCCACGGGCCAAACTGTTCTCTCATTGGTCCGATTTTTATGCGGCTATAAATAGGCTCTGTTGCTTTTTTTATTTTAAGGTGTGGGAGATTGGGGGTGCATGAACCCGGTCGGGATGTAGAAGGGGGTGTGTGGCCTAAAAAGTTTGGGAACCTCTGCTGTATATAATATTAGTCTTGTCTAAGGAGAAAACCATAATCCAGATGCTGAGATCATTCCTTTTTGCAGAATTCTTGAAATAACGTGAGCAAAATGTGTTTTTCTAGGCGTATGAGACGACTGGCCAACACCGCTCCCTCCTGGTAGAAAGAGACATGAAGCTGCATCAGACAGACGGAGACACAGATGTGTCTTCAGGAGACTCCTGTTACTCTGAAATAATCAAGTAAATACTCACAGAGTTACACACACACACACACACACACACACACACACACACACACACACACACACACACACACACACACACACACACACACACACACACACACCAGGTCATCCCATCCTGCACTGCACTCACAGACGGGTGGTCCGTCTCCATGGACCCCTCACTGACTGAACACAACACACACATCCAGGCATTCCTCCACACAGTCGACCCTCATCATGTTTCAGTCATAGCAACAGTTCAAATCTCACCCAACATCAGTGTTTGTCATTGAAGGAGGTTTACACAAGTCACTGTCACACGCAATATTCACACTACACGTGTCAAGTCAGCACACTTGGCATTACAGTGACTGAGTTTGATATATCTGTATGAATACGATATGGACAGCGTTTGTATAACATCAGCGAAACTTTCAACAGTCATTTCAAGTACTTCAGACCTTTATCACATCTGTCACAGAGGTCTGTCATGTTCTCTGTCTACCAACATTCCAGCTGAAATGACAAAATGATCTACGATTGAGCAGTCTAATTCAGATCCTGTTCTAATTGACATCTAGTACTGCACTATGGGTGTTTTTCACAGCAGAAAGGAGAAGCATAGGTAGAATTAATAACATTAATGTCGGCTCTGTGTCCATACTGACTTATTAAGCTGCATAGAATGAAGTGGAGAGTAAGATTAATGACGTCTGTGCTTTTCCAGCCATGACGAGTCAAAGATCCCATTTACACGTGTAATTTCAAACATCTTATCTTGAAGAAACTTTGGTAACTGCTATGATGCCAGAAAAAGAATAACTTCTGCACCTTAGCAGTCTGGTTACAACAGTAGCTAGCTTTAGTTATCAGTTATTCATAAGCTAACAAACATATGAATGAATCTCATTTATAAACTATGAGGCAGAAGTTTTTATTGCTCTATCTCACCCATACAAATAAATGCTGTCCCGCCCACACACATTCTGTATGTTATTGTGTGTTTTGTTGCTTTAATGAGAGAGAGAACAACTTGTAGTGTAACTCAGGAGGACGGCGGAGACAGACCTGGATATATGTAAATAATCAGACAGTGAGTGGATATACCCACATATCCACAGATTGATCTACACATTTTAAACTGAAATCTCCTCTGGAGATGGTTCAAGCAATCCGATTTAAATCTGTCTTGAATGCTTCTATGATGCATTTAGACACTTTTTTTGAGTTGTCTGCTCAAAACGTATGAAGGGGCTAAATGTAAATTTAAAAAAAGTGTCTGTTGGGAAAAACCATTCATTTTGATGTTCCACGTGACCATCGGTTGGGACCACTTGTAAATGTTTCATGACATGTTTTGATAAATCATTTGAGTCATTTTTCACATTACCTCGTTGAATATCATTGTAAGATGAATATCTTTGGGTTTCATTGTGCTGTCAGACAAACATTTGAAATTGTGATGGGCCTTTTTTCCCCTATTTGTATTATTTTATAGACTATTCAATTCATACTGGCCTTGCAAAGCAAACCTTTGTCGGTGGACGATCCCTCAGATATAGTACCAAATTCCCCCATGTGTGGTGGGAGAACCCAAGAGGATGAAAAAAAGTCCCAATTCTCCTTGGGATGGTGTGACTTGCCAAGAAACAAAAACTGTCATGCTAGCAGAATCATTTGAAAGACGCAGTAATTTAAGCCAGTAAATCGTACACATACGGCCTTTAAAACATGTGAGTGAGCCACATTGAAGTGTTTTGGCTACTCTGGCTTATATCAGTCGGGTAAAAACAAACTATAAACCCTGGTGATGTTACTGTGTGCTCAGACAGCAGCAGTGGCTCAAAGCTGTCAAGTGTTTGCAGCCAATTTAGAGAGTTGGTTTGATTTTCGCATGTAGACTCTGGTTCTGATCTTACTTACCAATTGTGATCAGTTATGTGCACCAGTGTTCATCTGCATGCTAAAACATAGGTAGTTCATACTGTACCCTGTGCATGAGGGACTCATTGTTCCTGTTGTTACTACTGTTTGCACCGTGCAGACTGGAACCTCTGTTTTACTGGGAGCGTTTGTGAGCAGCAGACAAAGAAAAATCCAAGCTGACGAGAACCGATGGTGTCTTTTAAAGTGCTGATTTTCAACTTGAACGTACTCCAGATAATTCTGTTAACGTGTGTACCGTCGCTTCTTGTTCTCTTCTTTTGTAAAATGGCTTTACCTTTTATAGTGGACTTGTTTTTTATATGAAAAATAACAATAAAGAGAACTTGTTGGAAATATCTTGTTTTGTTAACCTGTGTATTTATTTTTTTTATATTCTATTGTGCTAATTTCTCTTCGCCATGAGATGAATAACTTTGCATAAAAGGTACAGATACAGGAGTGTATTTAGTTATTGAATGAAAGTACACATTATCTCACCGTGTGGAGTCGCTAACAGGAACATTTTGGTCTCGACTGTTACAAAATTCTGAATTATTTTGTTTTGGATTTATTATATGAATATAAAAAAATAAGCATTCATAAATATTCTGAAGTGATCAGGCTTGGTCTCAGCTCCCATTTTATTTAAGAAAGCTCCAGAAATTGATGAAAAAGTTGAATCCTTCCAACTAAGAGCATCATGGACGACTGGCTCAGTGGAGAGCAGGGCCCTCCTTCAATCAGAGGATCGGCGATTCGATCCCCGGCTCTGACTCCGCTACTCAAATGTTGATGTGTCCTTGACTAAGAGCAAGACACTTAACCCCAAAATGTCTCCCGTAGCTCTGCCTACGTGTATGAATGTGAAAGAATCTGAATTGTAAGTCTGCTAATGTAATTATGGAGTCATACTTGCATGTCAGTGCGTTTCCACCACATCTGCAAATAGAATAATTTAGTTGTATATCATAGATTTAGTTAAATAATATCCCACCCATTATGATATTGTCAATATCGTTTAGAATCTCTCCTTCAATCTTTGAAAAATCTTGACGCACTGGTTCAATGAATCATGGGTAGTCATTCAGAGAGTCAATCATGACCAGCTGTGATTACAAGCATGTCTTAGGTCCTGGGACAGAGGATGTAGTATGTGTACAGATTGTAAAGCAAATTTGTGATTTTGGGCTATACAAAATCCATTTAATGGAATTGAATTACTGATGCTGCCTGCAGTGCGTGAAGTGGGGCATTGTGGGTAGACAGATTTGGATTGTTATTATACGTCACTGAGGAGTTGCTGCAGTCAGCACTGAAGAACAACACTTTGACTAGCTTCTTAATGAAAAGCCTCTCCAGCTCTTTTCACAAGAATATTCAGACTGATTGGTCAAAGTGTAGGACTGAGTTTTATACAAGCCACTCCTTATCTTTGCTTCAGGAAGCTTTAGTTGCACTGATCATTGTTCAAATGATATCTTAAACGTATTGGTTCACTCACATTCTTTTTTCTTACAGTTTTCCCGTGAAAACAAGTCCCTCCATACAACTGTCAACTATTATACACTGGAAACAATGAGATCCAACATGTCCAGCCCAAGACACATCTGTTGCATACCAATCTAACCACAGCAGGTTGACTGAAACATGACTCAGATGCAGAGATGGGCAGTATTTCTATTACTTGTATTTGAAATACGTATTTCAAATACTTTTGAGTATTTTGTAATTTGTATTTGATAGGGCCGATTAAAAGTCGAACGTAATTTGTAACAAAATACTTCAGAGTGGAGTAATTTTGTATTTAAAATACTCAAAATACTTTCTCCACGAATCAAAAAACAGTTCACTGAGTTCAGTCTTCAGATCTTCAAGTTCAACGGATTGTCTGTCAAGTTAAATATTGTATCTGAGTGTGACAGATGTCAACTAGCTTGATGTATAACTTATGTCTGGGTCTGGCTACATAGCCTATTGTATATGCATGGTGATGGTTATAATATCAAGCTAGCGATCGATGCTAACATGCTAATGACGCTAGCATGTGGTCTAGGCTAGTGCATAGCCAGTGTTTAGCAAGTTAGCTTATCAGTCGAGTAGCTAGCTATAGGAAGAGGGAGATAGGGAGCTTGTATGTCATATGTGATAAATATGTTCTTGTTGATACAAAGCCAAAGTTTATGGGCTGTTAAGTCATTAATAAAAATATATATATACATAATCAAGTTGTTGTCTTTCAATAGCTTTGCTAAGTTACACTGACATTCTGTGACTGTTCTTCCTGTTTGTGGGGTTCACCAGAGCTTTGTGTACATTATATAAACCTGAATGCTCTGCTATACCACATTGTGAGAAAACGGAAAATCCAGAAAAAAGTATTTCCTATATTTTAAATACAAAATACATGTATTTTGTTACATTTTCTGGCACCAGTATATTGTATTTTGTATTTTGTTGTAATCATTTATTTGGGGGTATTTTGTATTTTGTATCAAAATACATTTTGATGTATTTTTGCCCATCTCTGCTCAGATGTTTGTTACTAGACGTACCGTTGAATGATACCTGTAGTTAAAAGTATGCTGCTAAACGTATTTCCTACAGAAAATGCATGTAAATGTTGACAGCTGAAATTGCAAGACTTTGCTGGAGGAATTGGTTGCTCAACTGTATTACCCAAAGAAGAAGATCTGAAGACATTGCTAGAAAAGCTGGGAAAAGCTCCTCATACTTTCAGCTACAGACACCATTTCAACTTTAAAATGTTGACACAACGTTGAGCTATTGAATCAGAATCAGAATCAGAATCAGAACCGTTTATTGCCATGGTATGTTGAACATACAAGGAATTTGACATGACGGGAAGGTGCTTAACATTTAACAATCAACAACAACAACAACAACAATCAGTGCAAGTAGAAACAAAATAATATTAATATTGGGATATAAAATAAAGTAAGATATAAAATAAAGTGAAACAGAATAAGGATGAAATATAAAATAAAGTGAAATATAAAATAAAATATAAAATAAAGTGCACAAACGAACCGATAACAGGACTGTAAACAACGAACAGATAACAGATAACAGAACTATAAACAAGTAAGATGTGTAGTGTAAAAGTGTCGAGTGAAATACGGATCGAAGGGATGCAGGGGAGTGACCGGTAGGAATTTTTCCTGGGGATGACAGTCAGTGTGGGTCCCGGGCTCTGTTAATGAGCCCGACTGCGGAAGGGAAGAAGCTGTACATGTGTCGGGAGGTCTTGGTCCTGATGGACCTCAGCCTCCTGCCAGATGGGAGGGGCACGAACAGTTTGTGTCCAGGGTGAGTGGGGTCGGCTACAATCTTTCTTGCTCGCTTCAGGGTCCTTGAAGCGAACAAGTCCTGGAGGGACGACAGATTGCAGCCAATCACCTTCTCAGCAGAGTGGATGATGCGCTGCAGCCTGGCCTTGTCCTTGGCTGTGGCTGCAGCGTACCAGACCGTGATGGAGGAGCAGAGGATGGACTCAATGATGGCTGTGTAGAAGTGCACCATCATTGTCTTTGGCAGGTTGAATTTCTTCAGCTGCCTCAAGAAGTACATCCTCTGCTGAGCCTTCTTGGTGATGGAGCTGATGTTCAGCTCCCACTTGAGGTCCTGGGATATGATGGAGCCCAGGAAGCGGAAGGACTCCACCGCGTCGACGGGGGAGTCACACAGGGTGATAGGGGCTGGTGGGGCTGCGTTCTTCCGGAAATCCACAACCATCTCCACTGTCTTTAGAGCGTTGAGCTCCAAGTTGTTCAGACCGCACCAGGTCACCAGATGATCAGTCTCCCACCTGTAGGCGGACTCATCCCCACCAGAGATGAGTCCAATGAGGGTGGTGTCATCCGCGAACTTAAGGAGCTTGACGGACTGGTGACTGGAGGTGCAGCTGTTGGTGTACAGGGAGAAGAGCAGAGGGGAAAGAACGCAGCCTTAGGGGGAACCGGTGCTGATGGTCCGGGAGGCTGAGACGTGTTTTCCCAGCTTGTCGTGCTGCTTTCTGTCAGACAGGAAGTCTGTGATCCACTTGCAGGTGGAGTCGGGCACGTGCAGCTGGGAGAGCTTGTCATGCAGCAAAGACGGGATGATGGTATTGAAGGCAGAGCTGAAGTCCACAAAAAGGATCCTGGCGTAGGTTCCTGGGGAGTCCAGATGCTGGAGGATGAAATGAAGGGCCAAGTTGACTGCGTCGTCTACAGACCTGTTGGCTCTGTAGGCGAACTGCAGGGGGTCCAGGAGTGGGTCGGTGAGGGTATGATTCAGCTTTTTTATATCTTTTACACTTTTTGAACTGTAGCAATTTAACTTTTATGATTTTTCCAGTCCTTTTCTGACTTTATAATGGGTGTGTATTGCACAGCTTAGAGTGCGTGATGTCATCGCTAGAGTGAAAGAGGAGCGTCAGAATCTTTTGAAAAAAAATTGCCCCGAATTCCACAATTTTCACTCTTCATGCATAACTTTTGGTAGAAAAGTAGCTAATCGTGTCCTTGTCGTAGACAAATGACTGTGGAATCCAACAGATTAACATTTGGCACAACAGCCTTTAAATGAGAGGAAAACCAACTTTCTGCTCCATAGAGACCAATGTTAAATCAGACTTTAAAAAAAATCATGCACAGACAACCGTACAACATTTCTAGATCACCAGTGAAGCCACATTTGTTACACTACAGACACAGCTTTAACACATGGTCTGTTCTTCAAGTCATCCTTCCTCTCCAGTTCTAATACCAGAGCAATAGGAGCTACGGTTATGGGGTTTTGAGGATTTGTTTGACAGGTTTTTCATAGCTTTATCTCCATGTAAAGGCTGCAGGCACACAGGTGTTTTTGATTGAGCTGATTAGTGAAGTTTATAAACACACAGACAAACTGACACACTGACACACGCGCACACACGCACACACACTGACACACACACACACATGCACAAATTACTTGGAGATATTCAGGGAAAGATCGTTAGACCTCCTCTTGTCTGTCTGTCTGTCTCACTCAGTCCATCTAACTGTCTGTCTCCCTCTCTGTTTTTCTCCCTCTCCCTCTTACTCCCTCTCCCACACTCACTCAATCTTTCTCTCTCTCTCTCTCTCTCTCTGTCTGTCTCATGCTCTCTTTCTCTCTCTTTCTGTCTATATATGTCTACCTTTCTCTCTTTCTCTTTTTCCTTCTCCTTCTCTCTCTCACTCCCACCCTCTCTCTCACTCATGCACTCATTCACTCTGTCTCTCCTCTCGCTCTCTTTTTCTGTCTGTGTCTCTCTCTCATACAGTCATTCAGGTCTTAGAGATTTTTAGAAGACTCCCCCCAATTTCAAAATAAAAGCCCTACAGAGTGAATTCTAACTGGAATGCTTGTGATGAAGCCTGTCATTTAATAACCTTGGTTTATGTGTTTCAAACATTCTGATTCTGTCTCCTCTCCTCCTCTCTTCCCCACCCAGCCCCACCCTTTCAAAATAAAAGCTCCATGGATTAACTGTATTTTAACATGAAGCTCAGAATGAGGCTTTTTTGTTGAAATACTTAATGCGCTACTACTACTGCTAATATTTCTAGTATTACTACTACTACTGCTACTACTACTGCTACTACCTCTACTACAACTTCTGCTGTTGCTACTATTACTACTACTACTACTACTATTACCAATACTACTACTACTACAGCTATTAGTATGACTACTACTAGTACTCTAATACTACTGCTTTTACTACTACTTCAAATACTGCTATTACTTTTACTGCTACTACTACTTTTTCTACTAATACTACTGTTATTTTAACTACTACGACCACTACTACAGCTATTACTATGACTACTGATACTACTACTTGTACTAGTGCTTGTAATGGTAAAATATATATATCAGTATCATGAAATGGTTAGAAACATTAGAAGAACAGAGTTAGACATTTAGCTCTGTCCAAACATGGGTAAGAACAGATAGCTCTGTGTAAACATGATTTATGATCAGATCAGGAACTGAGAGTTACTGTTTACTTTAGAGGACCGTAAAGACAGACACAGGAAGATGATCAAAGGGTCACACTGGGTGTTTGTTCCTGTCCTGGGGATGTTTAGGTTAATGTAAATGAATCTGACAATGAGATCAAGGGAAAATGGGAGATCAGATCAACCAGCGTAAGACACCTTTGACCTGTCTAAAGGCGGAGACTGTTCCTGCTTTAGTATATAGTGTGTGAGGATTTGAACTGATGTTGAAGAATGCTTCCAGCAGACTCTGTGTGAAGAGCTGTGTTGGGAGATTCTCCCTCTTGCAAGAGAATAAATGGAACAGGACAACTTTGAATGATTTGGAGACTTGGATTATTTTGATTTGCGAATATCACTCTCTTCTCCCGATGGACATAGAAATATTCTACGACATGCTACTAATACTTTTACTACAACTACAACTTCTACTACTACTACTACAAATATCACTACTGCTAACACTAGTACTTATTCTAATGCTACTAATACTTTTACTACTAATAATATTTATAGTACAACTACCACTTCTACTACAACTGCTATTGCTACTACTACAACTACTACTACTACAAATGCTATTACTACTAATACTACTTCTACAAGTACCTTATATCAACTACTACTATGACCACTACTACAGCTATTACTACGAATATGACTACTACTACAACTGCTACTACCAATACTACTACTACTATTTCTACTAATACTACTGTTATTTCAACTACTACTATTATTACTACTACTCCTAATAGTTCTACTACTTCTACTACTACTACTACTACTAAAATGATGGGAGCGTTAGCTATGACGGGAGCCATTTGTGGACTGCCCATCACGAATACAATCCAACGATTCAATCCAAGAGTATGAATCTAAAATGCAGAAAAGAGAGAAGCGATATCTCAATTGAACCTCAATGATACTACTGGTAACATTGGCGTGTACAGTGCCTTGCATAAGTATTCACCCGCCTTGGACTTTTCTACATTTTGTCATGGTATAACCACAGATTAAAATGTATTTCATTGGGATTTTATGTAATGGACCAACACAAAATAGTCCATCATTTGGAAGTGGGGGGAAATATTAGATGGATTTCAAAATGATTTACAAATAAAAATCTGAAAAGTGTTGAGTGCATATGTATTCAACCCCCTGAGTCAATACTTGGTAGAACCCCCTTTCGCTGCGATTACAGCTGCAAGTATTTTGGGGTATATCTCTACCAGCTTTGCACATCTAGAGATGGAAATGTTTGTCCATTCTTCTTGGCAAAAAAGCTGACGCTCAGTCAGATTGGATGGAGACCGTCTGAACAGCAATTTTCAAGTGTCCCCAGTCTCTTCGGCTGATAATCAGGATCCTCAATTAGGTCATCGTCATCACTCAGATCAGCATCAGATTCTTGAGGATTTTCTGGTATAAGTGCCAAAGAATAGTTTGGCCTTGCTCCGTAAAAATATTTAGCATTCATCTTTTGTTTGTAAACCGGAAAGGGGAAAAAAATACAATTACAAACCATGTACTGTTATAATGCAAGTAATATGTTATTATACCAATGTCAATTGGTTACCATCCAATTAGTAATTGTATTACTTCTCCGTACTTATTCTAGATAGTTACCATATTTACTTTTATGAAAACCTTTTTATAAAACCGTTTTTGATAAAAAAAAAATGTACATTTATTATTTCAGAATCACTATGTTTACCATAAAATTATTTTTTTACAGAAAGAAATCCTGCTTATGAAATCATTTTGGCATATATATGATGAAATAACATTAAATGTATCATATTTACAACAATAAATAATCCGATGTGTTTTATTTCATAGAAAATACTGACTTTTATTTACGTTAGCTTAACTTTGCTTCCTTTATTATAAAGTTACAATTAAACCGTTTGGTAAAGCATGTTTTTAGGAAATTATTTTACCCTTATTAGTAAAACAATGTTGTCCACTTTGGGTGTATCTCAACCCAAATCTATTCGTGCTGTTAGCTTGCTGTCACGGGGCATGGTGGAGGACTCAAGCGCAGACCAGGCAGAGTAGCGTGTAGAAGGTGTTTTAATGAACAATTCAAATCAAACAGCAGACTTACAGGCACAATGGGGCATCCACGGAAGAGACAAGGGAAGAGGGGAGGAAATCCAGCAGGACAGAAAACAGGGCAGGCAGACAGGGAAACCAGGAACAGGACAAGCCGAACGGGCGGGTAGACATTGCAAGAATCTGGCAAGGAGTGACTGATGGGCAGGAGCTTATGAAGAGGGAAGAACAGGTGAGAAGAGTTGTGCTGATGAGGGGGAAGTGCTTGATTACTAATCAGCGGCAGGTGAAGGGAATTAGGCTGAGGGAGTGACAGACAGGTAGAGTGGAGCAACACAGACACCCAGAACACAGAGGCAAAGCCTAATCGTGACAGTACCCCCCCCCAAGGGACGGATTCCAGACGTCTCAAAAAAAAAACAAAAAAAACAAACAAACGCCTCCCAAGGGAGGGCGGTGGGGGCCCGGAGGAGGGTTAGCACTCCGCCGAGGCCGAGAGTCAGAGCCCAAAACCGGGTGGGTGGAGGGGGCCTGGAGGAGGGACAGGGCTCTAGAGGCCGGAAATCAGACGGGGAACAGGGCTCTAGAGGCCGGAAGTCAGATGGGGAACAGGGCTCTAGAGGCCGGAAATCAGACTGGGAACAGGACTCTAGAGGCTGGAAATCAGACAGGGAACAGGGCTCCGGAGGCCGGAAATCAGACGGGGAACAGGACTCTAGAGGCTGGAAATCAGACAGGGAACAGGGCTCCGGAGGCCGGAAATCAGACGGGGAACAGGGCTCTAGAGGCCGGAAGTCAGACGGGTGACAGGGCTCTAGAGGCCGGAAATCAGACGGGGAACAGGACTCTAGAGGCTGGATCTCGGGCGGTCGACCGGACTGCAGGACTTGCTTCCGAAGCGGGGGCTCCGGCGGACGGCCGGGCTGCAGGACTTGCTTCCGAAGCGGGGGCTCCGGCAGACGGCCGGGCTGCAGGACTTGCTTCCGAAGCGGGGGCTCCGGCGGACGGCCGGGCTGCAGGACTTGCTTCCGAAGCGGGGGCTCCGGCGGACGGCCGGGCTGCAGGACTTTCTTCCGAAGCGGGGGCTCCGGCGGACGGCCGGGCTGCAGGACTTGCTTCCGAAGCGGGGGCTCCGGCGGACGGCCGGACTGCAGGACTTGCTTCCGAAGCGGGGGCTCCGGCGGACGGCCGGACTGCAGGACTTGCTTCCGAAGCGGGGGCTCCGGCGGACGGCCGGGCTGCAGGACTTGCTTCCGAAGCGGGGCCTCCGGCGGACGGCCGGGCTGCAGGACTTGCTTCCGAAGCGGGGGCTCCGGCGGACGGCCGGGCTGCAGGACTTGCTTCCGAAGCGGGGGCTCCGGCGGACGGCCGGGCTGCAGGACTTGCTTCCGAAGCGGGGGCTCCGGCGGACGGCCGGGCTGGACAGGCTCGGACTGCAGGACTTTCTGTCGAAGCGGGGGCTCCGGCGGACGGCCGGGCTGGACAGGCTCGGACTGCAGGACTTTCTGTCGAAGCGGGGGCTCCGGCGGACGGCCGGGCTGGACAGGCTCGGGGAAGCCGGGCTGGACGGGCTGAGGCTCGGGGGAGCCGGGCTGGACGGGCTGAGGCTCGGGGGAGCCGGGCTGAGGCTCGGGGGAGCCGGACTGGACGGGCTGAGGCTCGGGGGAGCCGGACTGGACGGGCTGAGGCTCCGACTGGAGCTCAGGGGAGCCGGACTGGGAACACTGGGGCTCAGGGGAGCCGGACTGGGAACACTGGGGCTCAGGGGAGCCGGACTGGGAACACTGGGGCTCAGGGGAGCCGGACTGGGAACACTGGGGCTCAGGGGAGCCGGACTGGGAACACTGGGGCTCAGGGGAGCCGGACTGGGAACACTGGGGCTCAGGGGAGCCGGACTGGGAAGACTGGGGCTCAGGGGAGCCGGACTGGGAAGACTGGGGCTCAGGGGAGCCGGACTGGGAAGACTGGGGCTCAGGGGAGCCGGACTGGGAAGACTGGGGCTCAGGGGAGCCGGACTGGGAAGACTGGGGCTCAGGGGAGCCGGACTGGGAAGACTGGGACTCGGGAGAGCCGGACTGGGAAGACTGGGACTCGGGAGAGCCGGACTGGGAAGACTGGGACTCGGGAGAGCCGGACTGGGAAGACTGGGACTCGGGAGAGCCGGACTGGGAAGACTGGGACTCGGGAGAGCCGGACTGGGAAGACTGGGACTCGGGAGAGCCGGACTGGGAAGACTGGGACTCGGGAGAGCCGGACTGGGGCTCCGGCTGGAGCTCGGGAGAGCCGGGCTGGGCGGACTCGGGCTCCGGCTGGAGCTCGGGAGAGCCGGGCTGGGCGGACTCGGGCTCCGGCTGGAGCTCGGGAGAGCCGGGCTGGGCGGACTCGGGCTCCGGCTGGAGCTCGGGAGAGCCGGGCTGGGCGGACTCGGGCTCCGGCTGGAGCTCGGGAGAGCCGGGCTGGGCGGACTCGGGCTCCGGCTGGAGCTCGGGAGAGCCGGGCTGGGCGGACTCGGGCTCCGGCTGGAGCTCGGGAGAGCCGGGCTGGGCGGACTCGGGCTCCGGCTGGAGCTCGGGAGAGCCGGGCTGGGCGGACTCGGGCTCCGGCTGGAGCTCGGGAGAGCCGGGCTGGGCGGACTCGGGCTGGAGCAGGCACAGGAGGTCGCTGCTGCACGGAGGCGGCAGCGGCAGGCACAGGAGGTCGCTGCTGCATGGAGGCGGCATCGTCAGGCACAGGAGGTCGCTGCGGCTCTGAGGCGGCGAGGCTCAACCAAATGGCAAAGCCCGCCAGGAATAGGCTCACCTCATCGGCGGCGACCGAGTGCGGGAGTGACTGAGTCGCTGAGGCGCCTGCGGCCGGGTTCGGGATAGGCTGCGGTGCCGAGGTGGCGGCGGCGGTCAGGTCCGGGAGAGGCTGCGGCGCTGAGGCGGCGGCGGCGGCCGGGAACCGCTGTGGCGACGAGACGTCGGCGGCTGGGTCCGGGAGAGGCGCCGAGGAGACAGCTGGAGTCGGTCGGACCGTCGACTGGACACGGGGAGCTGGAGTCGGTCGGACCGTCGACAGGACACGGGGAGCTGGAGTTAGCTGCGGCCTAGCGGGAGCAGGGGATCGCTGCAGCCCAGCGGAAACGGGGGATCGCTGCGGCTCAGCGGAAACGGGGGATCGCTGCGGCCCAGCGGAAACGGGGGGTCGCTGCGGCCCAGCGGGAGCGGGGGATCGCTGCGGCCCAGCGGGAACAGATTCTTCTGTCACGGGGCATGGTGGAGGACTCAAGCGCAGACCAGGCAGAGTAGCGTGTAGAAGGTGTTTTAATGAACAATTCAAATCAAACAGCAGACTTACAGGCACAATGGGGCATCCACGGAAGAGACAAGGGAAGAGGGGAGGAAATCCAGCAGGACAGAAAACAGGGCAGGCAGACAGGGAAACCAGGAACAGGACAAGCCGAACGGGCGGGTAGACATTGCAAGAATCTGGCAAGGAGTGACTGATGGGCAGGAGCTTATGAAGAGGGAAGAACAGGTGAGAAGAGTTGTGCTGATGAGGGGGAAGTGCTTGATTACTAATCAGCGGCAGGTGAAGGGAATTAGGCTGAGGGAGTGACAGACAGGTAGAGTGGAGCAACACAGACACCCAGAACACAGAGGCAAAGCCTAATCGTGACACTTGCAGTCCTTCAGGGGTGCTACAACAAGCTGTTGCATTGGCTAATGCAAGTTGCTACCTACTGCTCGATAAATGAAAGGAAAAGGTAAATCTGAAAAAAGGAAATTGGGATTCCCTTGAAAATGCCAAAATAAAATGTTATTTAGTGATTAGAATGTGACATGTTCTTTTCTAATATGCTACTGCAGGGGTGGCCAACCCGCGGCTCCCGAGCCGCATGCGGCTCTTTGCCCGGTTTCATGCGGCTCTTACGTTCATATCGAAGTTTGTATTTGTGTTTTTTTAATGTGCGTGTTCGCTTCGCTTGAGTGAAATACGTTATTTTCGTCAAACGCGCATGTTGCGGCCACAGATTACGTTCCTCGTCGACCCATTTAACGCCGAGACGGACTGTTTGAAAGCCCCGCTAGTCACAGATGAGGATGCGGCTGAGTTGGAGATGATCGATCTTTGTGAGGAGGACCAACTCAAACCTGCTTTAAGGGAAGGGACCATTGAGTTCTGGAAAAGTGTGCCAATGAAAAAATACCCCAATGTCAAACGGGCTGCGCTTAAGATACTGTCAATGTTTGGGTCAACATACGTCTGCGAGTCTGTGTTTTCTACCCTGAAACACGTGAAATCAAAGCATCGATCTGTTCTGACTGACACCCATGTGAAAGAATTGCTTCGAGTGGCAACAACGGAATACAAGCCAGATTTGAAGAGGATTGTTCAAGGCAAGGAATGCAGGGAAGTCCCACTAAGTAACATGCATAGTAAAAGAAAAACACTATTGTAAATTATTATATTTTTGTTTGTGGACTTGGTTGAACTGAGAGTTTGTCTGTGTGAGACAGTGCACACAATGTTCATTGTTGAAAATGACTGGCCTGTGGTCTTAGGAGTCAATTTCTGTCATTATCATGTTGGTGTGTGACATTTACAATAAATCTGGCTGAGCAAAGGTATGTGTGTGTGTGAGGAAGGGATAGGGTGATGTTCATGTGTGCCCATGTGTATGATGTGGCTCTTTGCGGTAACACAGTAAAAAATGTGGCTCTTGGTCTCTGACTGGTTGGCCACCCCTGTGCTACTGTATTCATCTATTTCTTTACTGGAAGTTTTTCCACACTCATGTACATACAGTGGTAAAGAATTAACCACTGTATGTACATGAGTGTGTAAATCATCATTGGACCGACGATATGTCAATTGTATTCTGATTGTTTATTAGTAACAACCCAAGGCAGGTCATCCTCCCTTTGAGCATCATTTTTACGTGTTTTGGCCAATAACAGATTAGCATGAAAAAAAATCTGAAATATAAGATTGATATAATAGGTCCCTCCCTAAAGGAGGATAGCAGGAGCCAGTTACTACTTTCATTTTAGAAAACTCCTTAATTAACTGCAGCAGGGTCTGACAGTCTTCACGCGCATTCCTAGTTTTCCCATGCCTCCCTTCCCTCGAGCAGGCCCACCAATACAGCCTCCAGCAGCTTGGTGCTGGCTGAGAAGTTCTGATTTTCTCCTGGCCAGAAGAGGAGATGATGCTGCTGGGCAGCTCTCCACCTCCTTGCGGAGGTCTGACTGCAGGTCGATTTTGATTCTGGTGCCATGGACGTGTAAAGAGCCATCCTCTATGTTTTGGTGCTTTTTTTGCTGCACACGTTAAAACAGAATTGCACTGCATTTATTAAATGTAAACTTTGGCAACCTGTCTGCACCGTCATACTTTGTTCCTTAATCCTGAAACTAGAAGAAACCAGAGAACCCCCGAGCCAAGATAGAAAATGTTTTTTTCTGTTTTTAATTTCTTTATTCCACAGTTTTGGGACATAAAAACAGGAAGCAGCCTCACCAGAGTTATTGTGGAAATCATTAGGGAACCTCAAAGACATTTGAGGAAGGCATATGAACATAAAATGGAGGACTTTCCTTTTTTATCTATGCTTATTTTGTTCTGCACAACTATTGTGAAGTTCACAAATAAACCTTGAAAGAACAAACTTATAAATGCTCTCCAGTGCGACAGGGACTTCCAGCCACACGTCGGAGCTACGAGCTAAGAGATTAATATCTGGACGTCGATTGCCATGGCAATGGTTGCATCTTCGAAGCATTCGGGTCAGCCTTTAAGGTACCAATGGCTTTCTACCTGTCCCTTTCACCTCAGGGTATCTCTGCCTCACTTCTCTCCCTCCTGCCTGAGAAAAATCACTGCTCTAAATGAAAATTGCTAACATGTAATATATTACTTGCAGAAATAGTAAAAGATGGTTTTATTGTAACAAAATGAAAGAAACAAATGTATTCACATATCAAATACATATTCTGACTGACACAATTGAATATACACACCACAGTGTATTCTATAAGTCAATGCAATAATCTGTGTCATGCACTGACTACAAACAGTAACACCTTGAATACAAATAACCAAATATAATATCCATAAAAAAGTATACAGTATGTCAAACCATAGTGAAGTTCTGTCTCATTTCTCTGATTAGGATAAAAACATGATTTATACTCGAAAACTTTATCATGTCAGCCAATTATAATGTGGTTATTATTCTTTTTAAAATGATACAGACTCATGAAGACACACAATAACAATCAGAGAACTGAGACAAAGCTCTTCAACACATAATGACTGTTGTATGGCTCTGTGAAATGCACAAAAAGAATACATTGAACAGTGAAAACAAAAGATTTGTGTAATATATGAGGTACTGGTTGACCTTGCCTGAAGAACTTTAAATAGCACCTTCAATATTCGAAATGTACTCTGTTTCATTCATTTACATGCAGTAATTTAGAGGAATAAGCATGCTCAAATTCACTCAGAGTTGATTTCCAGTTCTGTCAATAGATATCAATCTCCTGTTTCATTTGTGACCGGTCACCTCCAGTACACAAAGCAACACAACTCTTTACCGCAGTCAGTGCCAGGATAACTATTTAAATACATTTTTACAATGCTGCATCAGCAAAAATTAATGATTTCCTTACTGTTCCTGATTTCTTGTTGAGAAATAATTTGCCTCCCAAAATTCAGCGAGTACCTTTCTGTTTTTGTTTACATAATGTCTGCAGAGCTAAATGGTCAGCGGTTGAGGTGGCAACAGAAAGCTGCAAGTACAAGAACATACCGACTCAAATCAAAGGAAACTGAGGAAGCGGTCAAAGCACAACTCAGATTAAGTGGTTTCGGAATTTACAAAAAGGCCAAGATATGTAGATATGTAAGGCCAGAGGTAAATTGTATGTCTCCAAAACTGCAGAGTATTCTTCTGTGTGTAATGCCATGGGAGTGAACAATGAAATGGTAAACCATAGTATAGTGATAGTTGGGAAAGGGGTGAAGATAAGGCATACTAAAGCCTTAAAACTCTAAAATGTGCTTAACTTGCTGCCACTCAAGTAATTCTGCTTGCACTGCCAACTTCTGGTGGGTCATTACACAACCATTACAATACAGCACATTTCATATGGCACTATAGGGCATCACTACAGACCTTTCAACCCACAGAGGTCAGGGCAGCAGTGCGGCTCCTCTTAGATTTAGAGTGGAGTTGCTCTTTAAACGTGAACAAATTTTGGGACCAAAGCCTGGGGAAGAAGCTTTGTCAGGACTCAATTTCACCACCAGCCACAATTTTCACCAGCTGTCTTCAGATGTATGTTCTCATCACAAATTAACATCCAATCCAATTGATATTCTGGTAGCACTTTACAATAAGGGACACCAGGGACCAAATGAGGAACGAATGAGAAACTCACTAATAGTGAACCATTAGTTAATGAGTAACTCCTTATGCTTCTAAAAAGCAGGTCTGAAGTAATGAGTTTTTGACAATAACTTAAAAGAATACAATGTGTTCTCCTCCGGCAGGTCATTCCTTGACTGTGGGGACCAGACAGAAAAGGCCCAGATACCTTTAGTTTTAAGGTTTGACCAGGAATGGTCTACCAGAGGATCTCAAGTTGCATTCAGGCTCGTAGGAAGTCAGGAGGTCAGATATGTATTCTGGTGATAACCCTACACAAGGGATCATTAAGATTTCAAAATCCACTCTAAGACGACTGGGAGACAATGAAGTGATTTTTAAACAGGTATGATGTGTTCTCTCCTGTTGGACCTGGCTATTAGTTTAACTGTTGATCAGTTATTGATATCTGCAATGCCCAAGTGGAGGTTGTTTGATTGATTGATTAGTGTCAAAGGAAAGATATAATCACTATTGAAATGGGAACTGATATGTGTTTTAATATTATCAAGTGGTAGTATGTAGATGGAAAATAGCCAAGAATGAATTAATGTGAAACTCCATATTTTAGCAGTACTGAAGCAGATTGATAAGTCCCAATTTCCCCACAGTATGACCTTTCTGAACATTGAGAACAGAACCAATCAAAACCAAGTCTGACATGCCAACCCAATTTTTAAGATGTCCAATTAAAATACTGTGATCACCAGTGTCAAAGGCCGCAGATAGGGATTCCTAATTAACTCTGAAGCAGCTGCTGAGCCGCACAAATCTTTTAAAGACTCATTAATTACTGAATAGTTTACCATTAATTACTGTTTTTGTGATCTAGTATTGCACTTTCATAAAATTGAGGGACATGTAAAAGACATTTTAAAAGAAGCGTTAAAATGGAAGCATCTCAGTTGTTGTTTGACACAGTTAGTGTTGAGGCTAAATAAGGGATCAGATCATTTCAACTTGTCCATCTGCTGGCCCCAAGCAACAATCAATACCTTTATGTTGTCTTTAATCCATTTAAACACGTTTAGACACTTTGAAAAGACTGTCGCTGTGTGTCTGAATAAACCGTGGATGTTAGTAGCAAAGCGCTCTGTTGGCTCTGCTGGAAGTAGGTGGGGCCTGTCAGAGAAAGTAGGTTACTGCAAATGTGCCTGTTCAAAATTACTCAAAAATCCTCTGTGCATTAAAATAAAAAGGTGACGTGAACACAAAATAGCCAATTTCCCTGAAATATAAATAGATATTGAAGTGTGGGGAAACTGAACCTAATATAGCAATTAACCTTGCCTCCCATACTACTGCTATATTGGGTTTGTATGCCCGACTCACATCCACGGTTCACTCTTTTCAGTTTTTGTTTCTGATGCTTGAAATACAATACAAACATTTTATACCCATCAGGACTATCTAACATTCATAGAACATTCACATACCGTAGGCACAGCTACGGGAGCAATCTGGGGTTAAGTGTCTTGCCCAAGGACACATCGACATGGACTAGAGTAGCTGGGGATCAAACCGCTGATACTCTGATTGAAGGACGACCCTGCTCTACCACTGAGCCACAGTTGCCCAAGGAACTAATTGACTAATTGTAATGATAATGATAAATTAATGACGGACTACTTCGCAACTAGTTAGTACTATGTATCCCTTGATTTGGTGGTCGGGAGGCAAAAAGAGTGAGTAGTCATGAGGTAATGATGAAGTAACAAGGGACTAACTGGTAAATACTCAGCATTATGTATATATACTTTACTGGGGGGGGGTACAAAAACAGTAACTAATGGTAAAGAAATTTGTAATTTATGCGTCGTTAGCTTTGTGCCACTCAGCAGCTGGTATAGAGTCTCAGGAAAGACTCATGAAGAAAGTGATCAGTATAATCAATTCACAGATATGTATTAACTAATCATTACTTAAAGGTGCAAGATGTAAGATCT
Source organism: Pholis gunnellus (assembly GCF_910591455.1). NCBI lineage: Eukaryota > Metazoa > Chordata > Actinopteri > Perciformes > Pholidae > Pholis > Pholis gunnellus. The sequence goes on along the minus strand of NC_136545.1, from coordinate 2,773,274 downwards.
GACCAGGAGACTGATTGGGCGGGAGGAGCTCGAATTCAGCCAGTGCAAAACCTAGCACCGGGAGTCTGGTCTCCGCCAGATCAGCAGACTTTCTGTTGCTGCTGTTACTCAGGTCAAACCCAGCGCTCCACCAGCCAGCTGTGACTCCCTGCGCTCGGGGTTTTCCTGGCTGACTCTGAGTTGCTGTGGCACTTGACTCGGTGTTCGTCTCCTGGAGCTGTGCCGACTGCTCTCCTCACAGTAGGGGGGTTTCCTGGCTGGAGGGCGACATCAAAGTTCAAGTCTTTTTCTAATTTCTCCCACCTTGGATTTAATCCAATAAAAAAAAACTATAAAGGCATACACCAGCCATAAAGCCCTGTTAGTGGCCCAGTAAACATACAGTACATATGGCAAACAGAAATTATAGGACAACACCACATGTGAAGATTATAAGATAGCAGTGTATCCAATATCACAAATTAGCCTCAGAGAGCTTTACGATCTGTACAGCGTACAACATTCTCTGTCCTTGGATATTCACATCGGAAAAGAAAAACTTTAATGGGAAAAAAATACTACAATATAGTCCTCCATTAGGAATTACTAGATACTTATTAATGCTTCATCTATTATCGAGTCATTCCCGACGTCTTCCTCACTCAATTGTCAATTAATTAATTATTTACTTATTTGATACGATATACAATTTGATTAGGTGCTATTCATTAACTAATGCTCAATTTAGCTCCTCTTGAGTTCCTCATTTGTTCCCTGGTAACTACTCAACATGTTGTACCCCTTACTGTGAAGCGTAAACTTTACGCATTTTCATATGCAAATTCATTGTTAAAAAAATGTGGTGCAGCTGGCAGTGACTTTGGCCAAAATGTCATGTATTTATATGGGTTTTGAGTTATCTTACTGAAATACATCAGCCTTACATTTATTTCCAAAATAGCTAGAATGTTCTGTATGGGGGAATTAAGATGAAAAATCCATCCACTGCTATTCACAAGTTTAGTAGATGCATGTGTATGAACTTATTTAGACAGAAAGGCAGAACAGCCAAAGAAATCCATGCCGATGCTGCGGGGGTAGCCTTCTAGCACCTTCAACGCCGTAGGGTCAAACTTCCAATAGTGCAGCCCACTCAGGAAATTGGCGTAGCCTGTCAGAGGGCAAGAGAAGGCAACAGTCAACTGTGGACTTTTACCAGTCGCTAGGCCAGAGGCAAAGGAAATAATGTGGAAGTTCAAATGTAGCCTTTTCCTGGTCCCTGTTCTCACCATATAGGTCCCGAAAGGCTGCATCAATATGGCCGGGCACTCCTCTCCACTTGTGCATGCTGCGAGGATGAACATCATCTACTCGATTCACTTGAGGATTGAAGGGCCAGTAGGAAGCCAACTTGAAGATGTAGACTTTCTCGACGTGGTCCTCTTCCCACTTCAAAGCTGCTTGGATATCTGTAACAGGAAGACCCAACTGCCGCACTGAATCTGGTCCTGTAATCTTCCTTTCAGCATCAAACACCCAGTAGCTGTCACCTGTGTGGTAGAAAGATATAAATAAAACCTTATATGTCATAGACTACTGTCAATATCCTTTGTACATATTTAGGACAAAACATACAGCTGACTTCTATAGCAATATGATTATTTTTTATTTTGTTAGCCCACAGTTTTTGCACAGTGGGAGTTGCCACTAAGTGGATTATGTTCTACTATGACTGATTTATATAAAATACCTGAACTGAACATCTGGGTCAGATGTTCAGGTCTGTTTCACCTCTGACCAAACCTAGTTTCACCGATGGATATAGTTGAGTGTGGACAGAAGTGTGCTCAGTTGCACCTGTAACCACACAGAGCAGTAATGTCACATGTACTGACACACCCTAAAGTACACGTTTACTTCACTGCAGCAAGGTGAGACGTTAAATCACTGGAACAACAAGATTTTTACCTGCTTTTAAGTTACTCTTTAACTATTTGTTCAGTAGAAAGACCTACCAATAAAAACTGTTGCTGACATATCTTCTGTCCTGTCATTTTTCTTCTCACCGTTTCACATGGCACATATGCAGTTTAAAATGATAACAGTGGCACATTTACAACCAAATTCAGAGCTTATCTTCTTTTTTTTTTGAAGTCCTGATTTCACACAGAAATGTAAATAGCAGAGTCTCACAACTGTCACAAGGTGATCAGCTGTACTTAGCTAGCTAGCTAAATTAATGAATACCTACTCAGTTGGTTGGCTGAGAACTCTTTCTCCATTTTTAAGTGTTTCCAGTTGACTTATTAAAAAATAAATACCATGTATAGGGGTTTTAAATCTGCACTTGATCCATTCATCCATTATCTCTTTCTGGTTATCCGGGGCCGGGTCACAGGGTTAGCAGGCATAGAGGGGTATTCCAGACATCCCTCTACCCAACAACTCTTTCTTACCAGTTGGACATGCCCAGAAAACTTCTAAGGGGTACAGGAGGGGCGTAAACCACCTCAGCTGGCCCCTTTCAATGCGAAGGAGCAGCGGCTTATGGGGTCAGATCAGTCTCAATAATTGCAAATGCACACAGAAAGACTCACAAATGCATACAGAAAGATTCACAAATGCACGCAGAACAATTCACAAATACATTCCAAAGCACACATAAATAAATTACGATTTATATAAATGTAAAAAAAAATCACAAATATATTTCTGCATTTGTATGAATTTTTACAGAGGAAGCAGCTGTTAATGGAGCGATTAGTGAGCAACGTGACCAGCGGCGTTACCAGCCCTACGGAGCGGACGTCTGAAGTCACAGTTAGCAGTAATTGCTCTCCAGTAGACAGAGACTTCAGCCACCAACAGAGCTACGAGTGAGAACAGACAACAACGAAACCGAGGGAATGAGTGAGAGACGTGTGTTGACCACATTTATGGATCATTATCTAGTAAACTGTTACGTGTAAGTTTTGATTTTAAAGTAAATGTGATGTGTCAGAGAGAGAGATAGAGCAAGACCTGCAGCGCTGTAACTAAGTCTGAAAAATAAAACTTTTAAAACTTCTGTCTGTTTGAGTTCATAGAGGAAGATTTTAGAGAAGATCTTAAGTCTCAAACACGACCTTTCATTATTAAAGACTACTTTATTACTCTGTCGTATTTTTTTTAAACTAAGCAACCAATCTACTTCCTGTTCACATCAACACCCACCCACATGCCCAGTGTACGTGAAGAGTCACGTGATATTCGTTTTCAGGCGTGTTAGTCTGGACGGAGATCAATTCGAAAACGATGCTGAAACGCCGTGTGGACGGAGATCGTTTTGGTTTGAAAACTAGTATGGATGTAGCCTAAGGCTGAGCCCAGCCACGCTATGAAGGAATCCCATTATTTTGGTCACTATCCAAAGTTCATGACTATGTTTCCAGACCAGTTCTTTCTTTGGCAACCACCTCAACTGCAGCCCTTCTTGCCAATCGTACTTGTCTACCGTTTCCAGGACCCCTGTGATGGCAAAATATATTTTATTATTCTAAAAGGCTAAATCTGCCATGCCTAGTCTGTGCGCTAGGGGTCTGATTCAAAGGGACTGCCCCGACTTCTCACCAAATCAGCAAACCTTTTGTTGCTGCCACTACATAGTCGGTGCTTGGGTTTGCGCTGGCTCCCAGAGCTAATGGCAAAGTAGTATCCTGATGACGGGGAGAACTAAATGAAAATACAAATGGTTTTCTTCACTGCTTTAACTACCCCTTCAATATCTAAACAACATTTTTTTCAAATATGTCAACTGACACTTCAATCCCGTTCAGGTCCCAGATTATCACCTTTGTGTTCAGCTCTTTAGAGACACACAATTTAAACTATTACATTTTACTCCTAATGTTTTCAGGAATTTCAACTGACACTTTCAGCTGAATTATTTACCATACTTTTGATTAACAAAAAATACAACTTTATCCAGCACTTACACTTTGACTTAAAATTAGAGGTCTTTCAGCACTCCCATTTTGAGTGCCATTTCATCTTCTTTTGGTAGCCCATTGTTTCAAATCTAATTCGAGCTATGACTCCAACTGTTATGGCATTTTAAATTTCAAATGTTTAAACCGCAAGTTTTCAGCAGTGATCACAACATTGTCTTCAGAAAATGTAGTCTTTTCAAGTATGACCAACCTTGGAAGAACCAGATGTTGCCAGACTTGTCTTCATACGCAGCATCGATGTGGTCAGGAATGCCTCTCCAGTGGCGTGAAGCCAAGGCTGGATAGCCAGCTTGTAGCTGCCCATCACGGATACGCCAAACATACCGAGACTTAAAGAAGAACAGCTCTCCCCTGATCATGGAAACGGCATCAAAGTTTGTTCTGCAGGCGTCCAGCTGGGGCACAACAACATAGAGCAGAAAGATTTGTCTGTGGACTAATATGTGTATTCAATACAAGACTGGTAAAATCTTGAAACCATTAGGCCTGTCCTGTCAACCAATTTTGTTGGTCAATACATTGTCCTATATATATATAATGATAACATAATAGTGTAATAATGCAAGTACACCCTTTCAAAAGAGCAATGAAATTGTAATTCTCCCAGTGAGCACCAACCGGGATTTCAACGTTGATATCTAGTTGACAACTGGTTGATATTCGGTCTGAACGACTATGACCTATTAGTTTTAAAATATTGTTTGTTTAGTTGCAGGTTGAAAGAGAGACGATATTAGTAACAACTTTTAAAGTTGCACTGTGCTGGATACTGGTACCGGATTTTCAGAGCGAAGTGAACGAGCTGACAGAATAAATGTGAGGCTTCATACTAACTACATACTTTGTAAGTACTTGAACTACTTTATTCCAACAATGCAAACCTAAATTACCACCATTAGTATAATTTTATGCTGCTCACGATGAAGGCGAGGCTGCTAGCTTGTAGCGTTAGCATGTTAGCCTATAGCGTACTGCCGCATGGACCCACAGTAAACATAAACATGTGTGTAAGTTAATGTTGGCAACTGTCTTTTTGGGCTGTTGCTGTTATAAAATTGAGTTTTTAGGCCATTTCACGTAAAATACACGACAGAAAGCAAGAGGAGCTGTACACAGTTTGAATGGGCAGGAAGTAAGTAAAACAAAAGTTAAGTATAAATATGAAGAGGGTCAAAACATTGTTGCTTAGCATACAGTAATATGCAAATAATATAAAGTATTATACTGTGTAATATCCAAGTGAGCATCTTTCTGTTGAAAAGACGTTTAAAAAACAACTATGGTCACCGGTGAAAAGACGTTCAAAACTGTTCCAAAAGTGAATATATTTTTCTAATTCTTGTTTTAGTTACAGATTTCCACCTGAAACCAGCTCTTTGGTGGCTTTGACAACGACATTTAAAGAATTAATTGGAGATTTTGTTCAATAATCGTGTATTTTCTATTTCATTGTAGTTGTATTTATTTATATTGTTGCTTAATAAATACAAATACATTTTTGCCTGTGTCACATGATCTTCTTTGTCCTGTAAGTGTAAACTGTCGATGTATTACTATGAATAAGTATTTAATTGCTACATATTTTACTGTGAGCATTTTGAAGGTTCAAAAGACATTTCAAATACGGTGACGCTTAAAAGAAGTCTCAAAAGTGGTTCAAAAGTAAAAGTTTTTTCACCGACTATTTGAAGACGATCAAACGTTGCCGATATACTATTATTAGCACAATGTGGAGGATGAAACATTTAAGTTTTGCAAATCCCGTTGAAATATGGTCCAAATGTGAAAGTTCAATCAACTTCCTCAAATAGTCAGTGAAAAACCTTCACTTTTAAACCAATTTTGAACGTCTTTTCAACGGTGGTGTGAAGAATTTAAGTATTAAAAGCATTATTTAGTAGAATTAATAGCACCCCTAGTGGTGAGTAAAAGTGTCACAAGAATAAAAGGTCAGAATGTATTAAAGGTCACAATATGTTTACTTATAGAGGGTATTATATGTTTACAGTAAATTTACCTATAGAAGTGTTAAACCATAAAAGTATAATCTTTGAATGTGTTAAACCAAAAGTATAGCCACTGTATGTATTAAACACTGTAAAGAGTAGTCAAGAGGGAGAGAGAGGGATTTGAGTGAGGCTTTCTAGAAGATGATCGTATGAGGTGATAAGTAGAGAATCGACAGCACCGAGTCATCAGGGAGTGGTCAGCAGGAAGGATGAAACCAGGAGGGGGCTAATGGATTTCGGCCAATCACTGAAGCTGATAAGACATTTTCAAATAATAAGATACTGTATTTTCAGGCCAAAGATCAGATCACTTGGGACCTTCGGACAGATAACTAGCCTTTGCTGGACTGTGTGGGGGAATTTCATTTGATCTCTGTTTCATGAAACATATTTCTATCGATAGTGTAATTCAGTTTGCAACTGTTTTAGTTTCTGTTAATTATTAAATACTTTTTGATCATAACTTGAGCTAGCTGAGTTTTTTTGGCACGGCTGGGAGACGTGCGGCCTTCCACAGTTCTGAGAAGTTGACAACCCCAACAGTGGGGTTGTCAACCTCTTTAAGCGTCTTTTCAACGGAAGAATGCGGTTACAACATCAACGTGTCACAAAACACCAATTTGTTTGAAAATGTTGATGATTTGTTCAGTTGTAGTTTAAAAGAGACGATAATGATTTCTGTGAACGTATCTCTTGAAAGTCATATTACACTAGCGAAATGTGGTCGACACAAAGACATGATTGGAATGCCTTTAATCTTTCATAATGTCATAAATATGGAACTATAGACGTTGTGCTGTGTGGTGGCAGATTTCCACTGTGGCTAATCTATCTGTTTGTATTGTCAGACCACTCAGTGTTTTGGCCCTTTTTGACTTGTGAGAGAAAACTTCAAGGTTTTAGGAACCCCAGTTATAAAAATGAATGCCAGACATGGTCAGTGAGGGTCCTCTCCGGTGAGTAATATTGTGTGTGTGTCTTAATCAGGGCCATGCTTAGTCAGCTTAGATAAGGGACTGAATGGGGATGCAATTAGTGGACCAGTCAATGGTTAGCAATTCATTGGTTAACCACTGAATGGTCACTGTTGTCCAGATGTCCTGACTCCTCCTACCCCCAATCTATACTCAGATCCTTTATAAGTCGTACACAACCAACACTCTGGGTCCCTTCCTCCTTCAGACCGCATTGCATTCTGTATGACGATTGAACCTTCTCTGTGCAGAGAATAAATACTTTAAAGACAAACTTCTTTTCTCAATGTTTCTTAATTTCAGTAGCATAGGACTCACTCTGTACTATTAAATAGTTTTTTCCACCACAGCTGCCAACAAGAAGTTTCCAGAACATTGTAATGGGAGCAGTGTACATTCTGTCTGTACACTCATGTAAAATAAGAGTGTGTGCTTACTGCTGGAACAGGCATGCACAGGAACTTAGGCTCTGAAAAGACATTCAAAACTGGTTTAAGAGTGAATATTTCTTTTTAATACTTTGTTTTATTTACAGCTGTCCACCATAAATATGGGACACCATCTAACAACAGCTCCTGGGTGGCTTTGACAACAACGTTTTAAAGGAGAAGAAGATGTTGTTAGTTTGCCTGTGTATTTAAATTATTTTTAATAATGATACTGAATAAATAATACAAATAAACACATAAATAAAATTAAACCACACAACCAAAATAATAAATAAATTAAACTCTCAGGCCCTGTCAACAAAAAAGTTCAATGTCTGCGTAATGGCCAAATCTTATAATTGTAGGGAAAACCCTGCTTTTTATTCTGTCATCGTGTTGGCTTAAGTGTTATCTTATGTAAACAAACACGTATGACAACACAACGGGCAATATCGATTTAAGTGAAAATGATTAAGGTCATGGCCATATATCGTATGATAAGTTGGTAATGTAAAATTGTTCGGGGTCATGTTCATATATTGTACGATACGCCGATAACATAATCATCAAGACAGGCCTAAGGTCCATCCCCATTATTATTGTCTCACCATTCCAATGTCAATCTCATTGGTCTCCGTCATCTCAGGCTGTGCGTGCAGAGGGGGCCCATATAGATACTGGATGCCCCTCTTGTCATCCTCGCTGAGCTGCAGAGGGTAGGAGTCACTGTAGAAAGGACACATCACAGCATCAGGCTCCAGGGAGTGCTGCAGGCCAAGGACATGGCCAAACTCATGAGTTGCCACTTGTGCGAGATCAGTGCCTAAACATGACAGCAAAGCATAAAGGGACAGTGACACTAAAGTAAGTTGTAGAATCTGTTACTCTTTTTCGGAATCAAATGAGGAACACAAATGATGTGCAGTTTTCAAATGAGGTTGTTCAACATTAGTTTATTCATTCATTCAAAATGTAAGCTTTGAAAAGTATTGAGGTTCACCTTATTTGTAATGATTACGAGAAATACAGATAATTCCTACAAACAAAACAATTGCACATTGCGGTAAAGTGGTTTTAGATAATAGTCTTGAATTGTCCAGGAGTAGTGAGAGTGTCAAGCTTGAGAATATGTTGCAGATAATTCCAAGTGTTTGGTGCACAAAAACCAAAGGCAGATTTTCCAAGTTCAGAATAAACCTGTGGGATTGAAGCATACGACATTAAATAAGCATAAGATAAGTTACTAGAGCGAGTTTGGTTGGGTGGTGATTGTCCAATAAGGGATTTATGGATAAAAACATACAGGTGTTTATCACATCTCTGTGCCAGAGAGGACACTTTGTCATAAAGAATACAAGGGTGAGTCTCACAGGGATCTGAAGGCAGAGTGATAAACTGAGTCTAAGGGGGTGGAAGCTGCAGCACGTCTGCAGATTATATCACCAAAATCTAGGACGGACAGATAGAGCCTCAGCTATGCTTTTCCTACAATTAAAAAGGAAGCTGAATCTGTTTCTGCGTAAAAATCCAAGTGTTGTCTGAGTTTGTTGATAAGATTTTCAATACAATGTTTAAATGTAAATATAAAGGATTCATCAAGCCAAATACCTAGATATGTATGCTCTGTGACTCTGTCAATATTGCTACCATTCAGTGTGAATAGGTGTAGACTGTTAAAAGCAATATCTCTTGCTCTAGAAAAAAACATAAACATGGACATTACTGTCAGTTAAACAAGAGTCAATATTATTAACATGAATTTTAAACAGGACATGGCCCAGAACCAATCTTTGTGGAACACCTCTTATTACTGGTAAAAAAATATTTCTGGCTTTGACACACTAAGATCCTTCTGAAACGTAATTCTAAAACCATCTACAAGCAATTAAATCAAATCCAAAATTAAATAGGGTTTGAATAAGTAAAGAGTGATCAACTGAAAGAGTGACAAGTAAATGAAAACAGCAGCAAGTATTTCACTGTAGGTGGAGATGGAGGTTCCGGAAAGGCTGTCTAAGGTGTAGGAACACGTGAACAGGCAGAACATAAAACAAGATCTCCATTTACTTAAAGTTATTTCAAATGTACTCACCCACAATGTTGCCCACTGTCCAATTCTCGTCATAGTCAAAGTGTACTTCGCCCTCTCGGTTTGTCCTGGGGAAAAAGGCGTGGGCGAGGATTCCTCCAGGACCATCAAACGGTAAGCTGTCGCCATGCCAGTACCTACACAAGCACTTCTTTTATTGTACACAAGCAATTTAATATGTAATATAGCATAAACATAGCACAAAAAGTAAGGAAATTTGCATTTGGTAGATTATTTCTTTGTTGTAACGATGCTTCTTGGCAATAAATCTTATACCTTTGGAAAGCCTGTTTATTTCCCTTTCAAATGGTGCTACATTTGTAATGGAACATGCATTTGTGGGATGAGCAGCAGAGCTGAGTATGTGGGTTGCGCACATGAAAAATGTGCCAAGTCTTCTCTGCCAATGCCAAACAGCTGATTCTGCCATTGACTCTTGTTTGGTATTGTTTGGTGGATTGGACAGCCTGGCTCCTCCTCCTCATGCTGGTCACCAGCCTGCTCACACACTGCTGTGGGATGCATCCCATTCTTCAAAAAGCATTTGTCGCAAGTCAGCCAACGTGGTTGTGTTGGTCACTCTGGCACAAACAGCACGCCCAAGCTGATCCCACAAGTGTTCAATGGGGTTGAGGTCAGGACTGCTGGCAGGCCATTCCATCCTCTCCACTCACAAATTCTGGAGGTAGTCTCTGATAAACCGCTCTGTTGGCTTTGGCAGAGAAGATTTGGCAAATTGTTCATGGGTGCAACCCACATACTCAAATATTTTCAACTGGAAGTGCTCAAAGCAGCTTCACAAAAAAGGGGAAGCGCTCAGAAAAAGACAGTGGGTGCAGTGCTTTTTCTCTAGGCGACCGCATACACTCTCTCCTAATTGGGCACAATTTAAAAAGACGCTGACATTCTAGCACAGAGTCCCATCTTAGGACTAATTTAGGAAACTTCTTAGATCAACACTGAACAAGGAAGGGACAGAAATGTTTACTTTAGTGAGGAGGTGTGGTTTACTCTGTTGCTAGGTATGACACATTCTTTCAAAGAGGTTTGATAAGTTGATCCAACATTTCTTTTAAAAATAGCACTGTTATTGTTAATGGGCAGGCAATGGACAGTGAAATTGATAAGCCTCATTATATAATTTAGTCTACATTCAGACATGGTGTGATTATTAATAATATATTATGTAATGAATATTTCTGTTTAATAAATTGTAAGTCATAGGCCTACTTTAACCTCATAGCCCTAACTATCGCCAAGAAAACTATCCTCATAAACTAGAAGTCAAGGAATACCACACATATTAGACACTGGAAAAACCTAATGATGGATTACATTTTATGGAAAATCTAACCTCCTTCATTTACACTGCAGAACATCACTCAATCTGGTTTTCCTTCATTATGTTTTTACAAACATAACTCATAATTAACATTATTCAGGCTCTCTGGGCTTTGCAACAATACTACTCCACTGCTCGTTTTAGTCATTACTGCAAAAGCCAGGATTGCCAGATCAAATTGACAGTCTCCAGCCCAATCACAACTTTAAACCCACCCAATTCACTAAAAAGCAGCCCAAATCATGACTTTGCCAGAAACCTGTGTAAAACGGTAAATGGGTCAATGACATGACGTGCATATTTTTGTGTCCGAGTCCACTATTTCCTTTTAAAATAATTGTATCAATTCATGACATATATCATTTCATTCTATAAAACCTATCCAGTTTTGATTCATTTTCAGTACAATCAAATAATATATAATATTTTATGTTTTGGCATCTCAAACCCTGAAAATGTCAGGCGCTGCACCTGTCCTAGCAGATGAACAGACTAAGACTATTAAAAAGGTATTTAAATGATAATACATTAAAAATAAAATACTATGGCATGTTTTTATTGTTGACATTTTCACAAAAAACAATAGTTTTAAGCTGTTGCAATAATTTTAAAACTGTTGTCCAGCAATTTGAATGTTCTCTAATGTCAGGGTGGCACAACTGTAAAGATGGGACTTTTATTATGAAATTAAAGTGCAAAACAGTAAACAGGATATTGCATCATCAAGAGGACCTCAACTGACCTTTATAGCAGAGTGAAAATGTTTTTATATCTCTTTTGAATGTTGATAAAAACAGCTACTTTCAACTTATAGGTAGAGCGGTTCACTTTCCATGTCAGGCTGGAACAACCAATGTAAAACTAGAAACATGTTATTTTATCATAAATGTCTTTATTCTATTTAAAATGTATACGTATGAAGTTGTTAGCAAGAACAAAAGCTAATGCTAGTGTCCTAGTAGATGCCTGTTTCATTTGAAATAAGTTGCAAACGTCAGGTGGAGCAACCAGTAAATCAGGTGGAGCAACTGCAAAGAATGTCACTTTATGATGTTATATTTAAGCTCTAACATTATATAAAAACATTTCAAAAGTTTAACAGTGTTAAGTTAACAATATTATACACTTTCAAACTATTTCCATGATATTAATGAATACTGTTTAACTATTAAGGACGCCACTGTGAAGTAAAGCAGAATGATCAGGACACGGAGCAGACAGCAGGTCCTGTGTGGAGCGTGTGCAGAACGCTGCTACGATGAGGTAGAAGCTGCAGCAGCCCGGGAGGAAGAGACTGTGATTCTATTACACTTATGAGCTAAACATGATTACTGTGAAATATTTACTACTTTTACTTCAAAAGAGACTGTTGACTAACAAATGTTGTATTTGAAATAAAAATGCAAACTTTCTGCATATTTCCTGTGATTACTGATATTATCAGGTGGCACAACTGATACATGTCATGGTGGTGCGACCAGGTAAAATATTAATTTAAAAGCAATAAATAATAGGTTAAAGTGAATTTTGTTTGCTTAATATGATGTGAAGAACTATTGTATTGAATGTATTCATTTGTATTATTATGTTTAAATGTTAAATATACTAAATACCTGGCCAAGAGAACGCAATTATGATAAATTATTGTATATATATATATATATAAAAAACACAACCACAAAATACGATGTGTTAGACACAGTAGACACTCTAAAGGTGTGTTCACACCAAACGCAATGAACGCGGCGCGAATCACGTTTATCGCGTCATTCGCATCGCCGGAATCGCCGGGGACTATTTGTGTTCATTCGCGTGCATCGCGTGAATCGCGTGAATCGCGCTGGACGCGCCAGAGAGGGGGCGTGGCTTATCGGCCTGAAAGCTGTTCAACTGTCCGCCATCAACCGTAGAAAAATAGCCTCTATTTCTGCTCAGTACGTGTTGTGGAAGTCCCAGATATTACGGGGAACTAAACGCCGTCATGTCTGGTTCATAACATAGTCCGGAGGAGCTCCGTGGATTTCATCGAGCTCACCGTGTCTAGCGAGCCACACGTCGGCTGTTTACTACAGCTGTATGAACACAAAATAAACTGACTTGGCTGTGATTTAACGGCAATAAACCGACAAAAAGGGACTCCGAAATAACTACGTAATGATGCCGATTTGTACTTGTTTTATCAATGAAGCTCGGATCGACCAGTGCTAGGCTATGCTAACATTATAGCAGCTCCATCAACACTCACGATAACGTCATATAGACGTAAATACGGCAGCGTCTATTTCATTGTTTGTACCATATGGTTTACACACACACACACACACACACACACACACACACACACACACACACACACACACACACACACACACACACACACACACGTATACACATAGTTTGGTCCGGTCTCTACTGATATGAGATATCGTAGAGCTCTGGGTGAACATGGCGGCTACAGCATTTATTTCCTGATTCAACAACAGCAGGACTTCACTGATGACGTGGGGAGCTACTCAACGCTGATAGGCTATCGCGCTGGAGCGTCACGCGATTTTTTCACAAAAGTTCAAATATTTCAACTTCTGCGTTTGGGGCGTTTCGGCGTTTTGACGCGTCCAACGAGCCGCGCCAAACGCGCCGCGCCATCGCGTCTGTACATAGACTTTGTATGTAATCTCGACGCGTTCATCGCGTTTGGTGTGAACACACCTTAAGGGAAACTTGTCAAAAATGTCAGTTTGAATAAATATTAGGAAAATATATATTTTTTTATGAATATGTAGTTGCACCACCTGATTTTTTAGCCTGTGAAGTTAAAAAATACTTAAAACGATTTAAAACATTATGAAAAGTTGGTTCACAACTTAGACTTGTTTCACCACATTGTTCCAGACACAAACATATGCATTCCATCCATTTTGAAGATCATTAAAAAAATGACCTTTTTAGAAGCCTTATTTGTCAATGAGCCAAATATATTAAGTGTAACTGAAAACAAATCATGAACATGCAAAGCTTCATATCTGCATCAAATAACCCGTTTGATTGAATACAACTCATGTTAATCAAGTATTTCTCAAATTAAATGAGTCAATAATATTAGATGTCAGTGGACAGAACACAATTTACTGAATTTTGTATCTGTTCTTTTGACCATAAAATAACAGCTTGTTTGGTATTGTTTTCACAATATTTTCAAAACCCGTCAAATGTTGACAAAAGAATCCTAAATTTCATCCATCAGCCCAAAACTTTTTTTCCCAACCCAACTTAATCAAAAGTAGCCCAATTGGGAGGAAACTAGCCCGATCTGGCAACACTGGCAAAAGCTCAACTCAGTAAGTCCACAACTTGCCATAAGTCTGTTTAGTTTATACGGAAGTTAGACCTCTACAACAGTCGCAATGGCAACAGTACACATAACAATGTCTGCCTGCCATCCAGCTACGTGGATTTGTATGGGAATGACCCTTATACTCCTATTTCTTCGTAGCTAACTATCCCAAAAACATGTTGGGAAACATGGACAACCGTTTTCATCCGACTACTTCAAAACCTACAATGTCATAGAATATAGCTTGGGCCTAGTGTGACATTGACGAACGATGTAACTTTGCTCGTCAATGTCACACAAGGACCAAGTAAGAGGTGAGCTTTAATGCCAGTAGATGTGGTAGGGCTAGCTTTCTAGTTTCCAGTGTTAACATGAGGGGGAACTGGAGGATGGGTGCTATGCTTCCGACGCTGTTGGTGGGAACAACGTTATTAGCTGTAACTTCCATATGGGAGCATTGCAGAGTGGCGGGCGTGCGCTAGCCAGTGTAACACACTTACATGCACTAAAAGCATGTGCAGCCAGCTATGTGAACAAAGCAAGGAGAAGCTCTGATAACAGCACACAGAGGGAGAGAGACTTAATTCTCTACTCAGGTACAACTTTTTATATGCTGGTTTCATCAGGTAAAATTTTCAAATTGTCGCGCTGGGTTATGACTAAATACTGTACCTGCACAACCAATGACATTTCAATCAGCCTCAGCTATACTCTCTAGTTTGTATTAAATAGCAAATGCTAGCATGCTAACATGCTAAACTAAGATGGCTGAACACATATTATACCTGCTTAACATCAGCATGTTAGCATTTAGCTTAAAGCACTGTGCCTCACAGAGATGCAACCATGGCTATACACTCTTATCTTGTTATTATTTGGAATCTGTTTTTTTCTCTCAGTCAAGGGGACCGCTGTTGTTTACCTGCTATTTAAAAATTGAATATATAAGATACAGTCCACAACAGCAGTTATACAAGTAAAAGTTCTAAAGACTTGAGATAAAAAAGGGTGAGTAGTTCTGCAACTGTAATGTGGGAGCACACTGGATGTATCGTAAGCCAAATAAAATGACTCATCTGAGCTGATATATTGTAGCTGGAGGTTAAAAACCTGCCAAACAAGTTTGTAATCTGTTCTTGAGCTTGACATTGACATTTTTGGTGATTAGTCTCCTTACGTTAATGACATACATATAAATCCCTTTTGAATTTAGAATTTCCTTTTCCCTCTATTATTCATGTGTGTTTAACTGTATGATTTTCAAATATGGACAAATGTATTGACATAACCTTATGACTTTCTTTGAACATCCAGTCCAAATGTGGTGACATTCTGATAATTATTTGAGAAGTATTAGTGATTAGGCAGATGCTGTACCTTTTGCAAAAGCCTACGTTTTCACTATTTTCAGTTTTTGGGAAGATCAAAAAAATATTATGTGTATAAAGCAGTCTTCCACTCGTCACCCTCCCGGATCTGGACCAAGTGTTAGGCGTTGCACAGGTCTAGCTTGGTGAAGATGGTGGCTCCCCGCAGCAACTTAAAGGCAGAAGAGATGAGTGGGAGTGGGTAGCGGTTCTTAATGGTAAGGTCGTTGAGGCCCCTGTAGTTAATGCAAGGCCTCAGTGACTTGTCCTTCTTCCCCACATGGAAGAACCCCGCATCAGCAGGTAAAGAAGAGGGACGGATGATCCCAGCAGCTAGAGAGGAATTTATGTACGCCTCCATGGCCTCTCTTTTAGGTGCAGACAAGGAATACAGGCGACCCCTGGGTGGAGGTGCCTGGTTGCAGGTCAATGGCACAATCGTATGGGCGATGTGGAGGCAGCAATGCGGCCTTGGCCTTTCTGAATACCTCCCGATAGTCATGGTTTTCAGTAGGCACCCCTGACAGGTCTGAAGCAGAGCTGGAACAGTCTGACTGCTGGGGTGCAGGAGCTTGTTTCAGGCAAATCAGTTGACATGATGAGCTCCACCCCAGGATGGCTCCTGATGCCCAGTGTATGTGGTTATGGCGGCGGAGCCAGGGGTACCCCAGGATTAATGGATGCTGGGGTGACCGTAGGATAAGAAACTGGATGGTCTCATTGTGGTTACCAGACAGGAGCATACGGACTGGCGTGGTCTGGTGAGTCACTGTCCCCAGTAGGTGACCATCCAGGGCGCTGGAACAGGGGCATGGCAGGGGTAGCTGGTCGATACCCAGCTGAAGGGCTACGTCCTCATCAATGATGCTGTCATCAGCACCAGAGTCAATGAAAGTAGTGAGGGTGTGGGATCCATTAGTGAGCAGGAGCTGAATGTGGCACAGGGGACTTTGGTTGGGGAGAGTCTTGTGGTTCGGCAAATCAAAAGAGACCAATTCATCTTTAATATATTCTGCTAGTCCAGCCAGAAAAGCTACACACTGAGCTGCAGAGTTCCAGTCACTAAGGCGGTGCTCTCGTGCGAAACTCAATGGCATAATCAGAAACTGTCCGGTCTCCCTGACGCAGATCCATAAGTCCCCCGGTAGAATCATGACCCTTGGAGACCGCCCGAACACCTTGCATAGCTCATCAGAAAAAGCCAGGAAGGAAGAGCAGGCTGGCGTGCGCCTCTCCCATTCAGCAGTGCCCCAGTCGTGCCCTGCGTGTCAGGTGGTTGATGGTAAAGGCTACCTTAGCCTCCTCCAAGGCAAACGTGTAGGGCTGCAGGGAAAACAGGATGGAGCAGTCTGTGAGGAATGGGTTGCAGCCCTTCTGCACGGGGTTCTCACACGGGGCTCATGTGCTGGAGCAGGCGCCAGAGGGACATGTGGACGAGCTGAGACTGCATGCTGGGTAAGGACTGCTGTTAGCTGTTGGACCTGAGCGGTTAACGGAGCCAATGCCTGCTCGTGGACTGCTGCTGGACTGACGTGTCTCAGCGGCGGTGTTGGTCATCAGCACCTCATGCTGCTGGAGGATCCCCTCGAAACAGTTCTGTGGTGAAGGTGTGCGCTGGGTCCATGACTGGCCAGATTGTACTGTAACGGATTGTGGGTTTACCGGGAGTCAGGCGAGACGGGTAGATCAGGGACAGGCAGGGTCAATAACAGGAAATCAGTCTGTGATAGAGCGCTGGAAAGTCTGGCATTGAAAAAACATGGTTGAGCTTTGTTCTACCTCGGGTAGGGGGATCTCAACTTTTAGCCTTAGTTCCTCTGTTATGTAGAGATTGTTTGTTGATTTCATGAGTTAATTGCTTCTGGAGATATTAAAGAGATTATTATTTGGTTTGAGGTGATATAAGGCTTTTATTAAAGAATAGACAATGGGGCAGGTTTTGGCTATTCCTGCTCTGAGCATTCACATGAGTAATCACGTGATCACATGGGAGCTGATCTCGTACAGTTTCCTGTAAGTAGGAGTATGTCACTTAATAAATGTGTTATATTTTTCACTTTTAATAAAGAACTGTTACTCTTAAATTGGCTCTTTAGATCATTAGAAGTTTATTCTCTGGGAGTGTCTTGGCATCCGAGTGGTTACAGCACATGCCATATAAGCGTAACATCCTAGGTTCGATTACAGCTGTGGGACCTTTTTTGCTTGTCATACCCCTCCCCCCCCCCCCCCCCCCCCCCCCATTTCCACACTGTCGTCAAATGAAGGCTATTAACCTATTAACAACCTTACTGTTAGTTGTCTTGCCTGCTGGTGTACCTTTCTTACCTGTTGAAGTCAATAATGATGTCAGCTTTCTCAGTGGTGATCTCTCTGAACGTCAAAGGAGTCACTGCACTCCACACTCCAAATGCTTCCTGGAGGACGTGCCGCACTTTGCCCTCACTCATCTGCCAGGGGAAATGTACAACCCTATTGGACGCACACACACACATCCTATAAGCTGACTTGAAAAAAAAACTAAAGACTAACTCATTCTGCAACAGTAGATTTCTGTAAATATGATCACATTATGCAGAGCTGCAAATTAGCTTCAGCTGGGCATCTCTCTATGCAACAATGTTTATCAGTATCATCAATGTCAAATAAATGACGAAATAAAAAAACAATTCCTTTCATTGTATACTAGATGAATACACTAACTAACAAAAAGAAACTAAAAGTTTAGTTTTTGACATTATTACTTGGTTTTCATCACCTGCACAACCTCATCCATTAATTATATATTGTTTATCCCATGAATTTTGCTTATTGATATTTCCATACTAACAAATTATAGAAAAATGGGGGTTTCCTTTGCATGGTTTACCATTTTTGGCAGAAGTCAAACCAATAAATAGGATGCGTTATTTTTCGGTTGATAATGCAGAGGAAGAATCATCAATCAGTGGTTATCATTTAGGCCAACAAGGTATTCATTTATTATGTAAATTATGTATCCAAAACTGGGCAACAGGGAGCCAGTACATTCAATATGTACATGATGGAACATTTTAAGTATGAAATATCAATTCAGGAAAACTTTGTAAAATGATACTTTCATCTCACACGAAAAGGTACACTGACTTAAAAAAAATACTAAAAATCAACAAAGTATGTATGCATTAGTGCTGGGCAAGTTAACGCATTATTATTGCGTTATCGCGTTATTATCGCGTTAACGCATTCATTCATTAACGGCAACAATTATTTTATCGCGAGTTAACAGAGTTTTTTTTTTAATTATTAAGCGGACATTTTTACCACAAGAACCGGCCGGCCGACCAGCTGGCAGCGAGCGGTGAACAGCTGTTTTTGTGGCGTCTCTTCCTGTTTCCTTCACCTAAATGTGTAAAGGGAATACTGCTGTTAAAAAGCACCTTATTTGTTTAAAGTGTTTGCAAACCAAATGTTATTGCACTTTTGTTCATATAGCAGTACTTTTGAAATAAAAGTGCGCAATACACTACTTTTGAATTCACTATTGAATTTTGCGCATAAAAAAATCATGTGATTAATCGCAATTAAAAATTGTAATCGTTGCCCAGCACTAGTATGCATACATTCCTCTCTGTGTTATTATAGATAGAGAATGGGCTTTTTCTTAATGTTCAGCTTTGTGGACAAGCTCAGACATGAAAGACGGGATGCAATATGAACCTCTTTACCTCCGGCAAGCACCACTGACAAAGTTAAAGGACTCACCGCACATCAAATAGATGGTAAGCCGTGTGTGTTGCTGTGTAAGGAAAAAGCTTGTGTCACAAATTTTAACTAATTAATAGTTGATAACCATACTGGTCTGATGTTGTGTACACAGTTATAAATAACCCCCCGATAGTTTCAGTTGATGCTCTTGGATATATTGATAATACAACACTTGTGTAGGTGACAGTGTTTAAAGCTCACTACCTTGCTCACTGATTTGATAAGCCCTACTCACGCAATACATAATACAATTGGTGTTTGGTCTCTAATATTCTGCATTTGTCCTTTAATAATCATTGATTGTCAGTGAAAATAGGTGAGTTGTCGGGCCTTGCAATTCTGATGGGCCAACAGTGTATATTTTTTGTAGCCATGCTACAAGTGTGTTCTTGTAAAGTGTTCTTCTCGCATGTGAATGTTTAACCATATCAACCACTGGCACAATTGGCCTTGTTGCTTGTTATTGATCCAGTTGTGTTAAAAAGGGGAGCCCATCTAAGTCGGACCCAATGAAATCAGGAATGACCCTTCGCTAAGCCACGCCCCCCGCTGCTACTCTGTCAAGCTTTTAGAGTTACCATGGAGCCCACACTGTCACTAACTGCACTCCTTAAATAAATATTAAAAAACTATTTCAGAAAGAAGCAGACAGAAGGGTCTACAATGTGGGTTTGAAGAATAAATCCAGGATGTCAAGTTAAATCAGCAGAGAAACAGGTTAAAAAGATAGAAGCTAAAGCTACAGACCACAGTGTAAATGTGAACCACCAGATGACATGACAATGAAGACACAAGACAGTGAAATGAAGGAAATTGAATCTACAAACAAATTACACCACAATCATTTGTGTGAAGCTATAACATAAACAAATGTTCCTGTGTATAACTATTAGCTTGCCATCTCCACCTCCTCTCATCCTAGTTTCACATATGAGGTTCACAACAAAATAAAGCCATCAGCTTTGTTTTGTTCCATCAAATGCTCTCTGATAAAATGAATTCGTCTTTCTGGAGGTGATTACAATCAGAGATCTAAAGGCTGAGCTGGACAGAGCTGTTGTTTATCTTGTAGTCTAAAATAAACCTAATTTAAATGTAGCATTTGTATTGAAAACTTGAATTACAACAGTTCCACTGCAAAAATAAATTTTAAATCCCACTAGAAAGATAAAGAAACTAAAAAACACTCAGCAGACTGTTGCCCATCCAATACGGCAGTTTGGTGGCCGATACCAATATTGTTATTGTGGAGTTAAAACTAGCCAATCATTTTTTTTTATTGTGACCAAAATACATACTGAGCTGATTTTACTGGGTAAAAATCTACTTTTCAGTGCTCTCTGATGGACAAACTATGTAACAGTTAATTTCTGTACTGCAGTTTTTGTTACCTATGTCAGCAATAAACTAATAGTAGCTGATACATCAGCCAACCCACAGCGTCATGTTATTTTATTTCGTTATTTGTCTATTTTGCACTCTATTTTATGTATGGGCTCAGTGCTACCTGATATATGTGCTCTTATGTTCCTAATTTGTGTTTGTCATGTAGGGAGGATAGGGGCTTACATGGGTTTCTGAATTTGATTTTATAAATCTTTTAAAGTGAAAGCTTGGAAAGTGCCATATATATAATATGCAATTATATATATACACAATCATCATTATTACTTCAATAGTTGGCTACTTATCTCTACTTTATGTAACAAAAAAATAAGCAGTAAACCAATGGTCTATACAAGATTTCTTAAAAATGATCACAGCAGGCTGTGGATGGAAAGGAACATTGTGTGTCAATAGAAGCCTGTCAGTAAGCCCGTCGCCCAGACAGGGATCCAGTACGGGTAACTACTGTGTGGGTCCTTCTGGGCTGCTATAACTGTTAAGTTGTCATGCAAATAGCTGCGTAAATCTGAAAAAAGGGAAATTGGACTTTTTTTTATGTGTTCACATTTTGCATGTTATTATTTATGTTCTAATATGCTAATATTGCTTTACTGTCAGCTCATCACACTCAAGTACATACAGTGTTTAACCAACGCGATGTCAGTATTGTATTCTGGTTGTTGATTGGTAACGACCCAAGGGAGGACGTCCTCCCTTGGAGCATCATGGTATGTGTTTTGGCCAATCACAAATTAGCATGAACAAAAATCAAATGGATTACATTAAAGTAATAGAAGAGAGGAGATGCTAAGATAAGTTAATGATTTATTTCAACAAATTACTCTTATATTTTCTGCTCTTCCTTTTGCCTCTCAAATATAGAGCAGCTGCAACCTCCTCTGCTTCATTGAGTTTACATCCACCAAAACAACCACCAAATCATTCAGGATAGAAGACCGTGACAAAAGCAGTGTACTTACAAACAGAACAGTTGTGTTTCTTACTTGTAAGTGAGGTCCGTCTTCTCCCAGCGCCCTCCAAACAGAGCAAATCGCTTCCTGCGCTGGTGTGTACTTAGACCTCCCTTCTTCTCCTTCAGGTTATAGTACGACAGGCCAACCTGCGTTAAGGTGGGATAGTCTGGGACTCCACAGCGAGGACGCTTCCAGAACTCTGTGTCATTTTTGGATGCCAGTACAGACTTTAGATGGTACTCTTTGTTTAGCGTATCCTGTTCGTGTTTCCCCCTCTTCTTCAGATCGTGACTGTTGCTGTGAGGCCATACCTTCAAACAAAAGCACAGTCATGAAGGTCATTATACAGACACAGGGACTTTATTAGCCATGATAAATAATTATATATATTATTCATTTTCCAACTGCATATTGCAATATCCATTTTATCCTTTAAGACTCATACAGTGCTGTGCTGGGTGGCCACCACAATCCTTCCTCCTCACACAGTGAAGTCAGTTACTTGCTGATACAGTTTGGTTGTGTTTTGCTGATTTGACAATTGAAGTCAACAAGGTCAGCTGTCCCATTAGCCTATGATTGTTGGTACAGTTCAGCTTCAGAATCGCTGGGTAGGCCATTTTTAAAAACACAACAAGCTGGACCAGTACACACTACTGTGGAGATGGTGGAATTATTGGGTGAGAACTGTCATGGGGATGGTGCATCCTTGTCTTGTATTACTATTATTATAAAGATTATCTCTTTGTAATGATGCAGCTGCAGGTCTAAACCTCTCCCAAATCATAGCACAATATGTGAACACATTTTGACTTTGATAAAGTGAAGCAGAACAAAATTAGAGCGGTTTTAGTACAGAGAGGTGAGGCGAGGTCAACCAAATTGCCTTTGTGGAACCAGCTGTTCCATTGTCATTTGATCAGTGGCGGGCCGTATATTTATACCTGGGCCTTCTGTGCTGTCCTACTACAGTTGAATTACCTCCTAATAACCTCATTATGACACATCAATCCAGCAAACCTGCAGCGGAGCCACGCATTCCACCACATAAGAGCACGAGCCATTCAAATACTATTCATAAAAACCTCCGCCGGCCGGCGCAGACCACGCGTCGGGCCGCGGTTGTGGAGCTGTTTCCCTGTGAAAGTGTTCGTTGAGTTGTAGATCCACTCGAGTCTCTCCAAAAGTTTTCAAATGCTAAGGTGTCCTCAGGTTAGCGTAGCATAGCTCCAAACCCAGCCATAAAATGTGCAACGCTTCTCCGACGCTGTCAGCAAGAAATACCGTTCATACAAATCCTTTTCCTGGCTGAGTCAGGGCTGCCAGCTGTGGCATTGACTGACCATTTCTTACGATGTCCAGCTTTTCCTGAAATGTCTTTCTTCAGAAAGGCGTTGTCAGTAACTCCGCCACTAAATCCTTTTCTCCTCCTTATTCAGCCGTTGAGTGTTGAAAAAACAAAGCTAGGTAAAAAATAAAATAAACTACACCAAGCAAAACCCTAAAAATGTTATAATTTCTTCCATATCTTTCAATGTGAACTCTTACTCCTCCAACTAAGCTCTGCTGGCAAGTTAAGTTTCGTTTCACGATAGTCACGTGCTCGCCCACTGACCAATCACAGCACACCCTGCACCCCACCGCAGCGCTGCTCCTGCAAACTGAGCTGCACGTAATGCTGACGTAGTTGTAGGCCAGCTATCCGCTCTGGCACGTCAAAGAATGTCAAACTAAAGATCTGATTGGTTGAACACTATGACAATCAACAATATCGTCCCCATTCACTTAAACTGCACAAGGATTCACTGGTGAGTCTGCAGGCCTCGGGCCTCTCTTCTACCTAGAGACACAGAGGTGAAATCTGATTGGATAAAAGCGCTACTTAAAACAAGCTGCACTGGAGATATGGATTTGGCTCCATATCTACTCTGCTTCTTCCAGTGGTGGCTGTGAAATCCATTGAATTGAATGACTTAGAGCTTTGTTGGCCTTTGCACAATTTGCATTTGTATGTGCTAGAGAAGCACCGATCAATTGTCAGCCGATTGAAACCGGACGGTTTTCAGCTAACCGGCCGATAATTTTCATATTTCTGATTTTTTGGCAGTCACGTTTAGACACGTGTGCCACCGCTGGATGATAGTTTTACTTTGGTACACAGCAACACAGATGCAGAACATCACCAGCACACACACACCACATGCGTTTTTGAGTGACGAAGACAATAAAGCTCACAATTTGTCACAACTGAAAGTCCAAAATAAGCCGAGGAGCAACAACCCCAAAACATTTGGACTAATTAACTTGATCAGACACATGTTCTATTGTAATTCATTCCCATCATGCTGCTCAGAGTCATCACAGTGACCGGCTTGTCAGTCAGCAGCTCGGAGCTAATGTTGTGTTCAAAATTTCTCAGCAAGGAAAAGGAGCCCCCCCCCCTCTGCTCCTTCGTCCATCAGCAAAACAAGGCCAAATCAGCTGGTTCACGTTAAAATCAAAAAGTATTTAATATCTAAAAAAAGCAAATGCAGTTACAAACTGAATCACACTATGAATAACAAAATGTATATATATATATATCCCATGGAATAGAGACCTAATATGTTCTACACAACAGCCTGGCATTCCCCAGTCTTAGCTGTAATGCAGTCCACATCAGATCTGAAGATCTCCTTGGGAATTCAAAGTCTTTTGTCCCTGAAGAGTCTCTGGCCCAATCCCAATGTCCCCCCTTACGGACTCACGGACTTTGAGGCACGCTCCCGCGAAGTCCGTGAGGGTTTAGGGATGTACCACTGTCAAATCGTCAAGTGTTTGAGGCTCTCTGCAGACATTTTGAGCCCTTTATGAACCCTTTCCGTAAGTCAGCATGGTATGCTGATTTAGCCTAAAGGGAATTACCCACAAGTCATTGCAATGTGATGTTAAACACGGGGTAACCAGTGGACGCATGGAGACGTAAAAAATAAGGTAAACAAAGAGGACGGGTCACGTGTGTTCAGCCTGGAGTATTACATTTACACAGAAACATTAAGGGTTAAAGATGGAACAAAAAATAAACATGAAATCTGAGAATATTTATTTATTTATTCATCAAATATTTGATTTAGTCATTGAAGCTGTTTTGACAAAAATGAGTAAATAGATTAATCATAACACATAGCTCTAAGCAGCTTATGAGACATCATTAAAACTACTGATACCAATATTCTTTTTAATCAAAGAAAGTATGGAAATAAAAATACAGTCTATAGTTTATTTCCTAATCATTTGAATTGTGTACAATTCTATATACTATATACAAACATTTTCAATAACTCAAGAGCGTTGTAAAGACCAGAAGTCAAAAATTATAAAAAATTATAGTTATCAGAAGTGTTTATGTAACAATACATATTTGTTGACGTTAAGCCTTTGAAAAACAATATTTTCACTCCGTTAAGTTTGCGCTCCTTCTTGCCTCACAAAAAGGGCACGCTGCACACACCTGCATTTATATGACCAAAACAACACAATCTATTTTCCCCATTTTCTTTGCAGGGATAGTCAGAACATGACAATAGAGCAACAACCTTTTTTAAAAAAAAAACCTCAATAGAACAGGAAGAACTCCCCCCCCAAAAAACCTTTAGCGGGGAAAAAAGAGCTCCTTACCCTATCTCTAAGGCTGTGCCTGGCCACCCTACGGAGGAAACTCATTTCGGCCGCTTGTACCCGCGACCTTGTCCTTTCGGTGCCGCACCGATCCGCCTGTCGATCTACCGCTCCATCTTACCCTCACTCGTGAACAAGACCCTAAGATACTTGAACTCCTTCGCTTGAGGTAGGCACTCCGTCCCAACCTGGAGGGAGCAATCTCTCATCACCGCCGCTTCACACTCGGCTGCAAACTGCCCCAGTGAATGCTGGAGGTCACGATCCGAGGAGGCCAACAGGACCACATCATCTGCAAACAGCAGAGAGGTGATCCCGAGTCCCCCGAACCTGACGTTCTCCACCCCCCGGCTGCGCCTAGATATCCTGTCCATGAAAGTCACAAACAGGACCGGTGACAAAGGGCAGCCCTGGCGGAGGCCAACACCCACCGGGAATGTGTCTGACTTATTGCCGAGAATGTGGACACAGCTCCTACTGCAGTCTTACAGAGACTGGATCGCCCGTTGTAACGGGTCCGGCACCCCATACTCCTGCAGCACCCCCCACAAGAACCCCAGAGGGACCCGGTCAAAAGCCTTCTCCAAGTCCACAAACAGACTGGTTGGGCAAACTCACAGAAGCCCTCCAGTAGTCTTGCGAGGGTAAAGAGCTGTTCCACGGCCGGGAAGGAATCCGCACTGCTGCTCTTGAATCCGAGTTTCGACAAACGGTCGGAGCCTCCTTTCCAGCACCCTGGCATAAGCTTTCCCCGGTAGGCTGAGTAGTGTGATACCCCGATAATTCGAGCACACTCTCCAGTCCCCCTTTTTGAAAATGGGAAAACATTTTTTGTTGTTTGTCATGTTTTTACTTGTGTTACAAATTACACGGTTACAAGGTTTTTATTTGTCATTGTACAACAGGGTTGCACAACGAAATTTTGATTGTAGTCCCAATTTGCTACATAGACAAATGGGCTGCATTTCGTTGTGCTTCCCCTGCGTTGCATTAGTATAATAAACTATCCTTGAATCCTTAAAAAGC
This sequence comes from Pholis gunnellus, assembly GCF_910591455.1. Lineage (NCBI taxonomy): Eukaryota > Metazoa > Chordata > Actinopteri > Perciformes > Pholidae > Pholis > Pholis gunnellus. The sequence goes on along the minus strand of NC_136545.1, from coordinate 2,746,973 downwards.
AGGGAAGACCTTGGCAATGTGTCAGGATCCCTGTTGGACCGTGTGGGTTAACCTCTGGTTTTCCCCAATCTCCTCTCCTCATCTGGCTGTCATTTCCCTGTTTGTTGTGTTGTGCCATGTGCTCGGGGATTTTTCCTCTGCCTCCAGTCACTCCCATAGCCACACCCCTGACTGGTGCACGGCTGCAGCCACTCAGCCAATTACCTCTCGCAGGCTGACACACCAGACTCTAATTACACTAATCCTTTCCCCTGCCACTATAATAACCCTGGTCCTGCAGTCTGGGGTTGTCAGTTCGTCCCGTCTTTCACCCGCTTGAACCCCGTATCGCCTGCTGTCTCGAGCGTCCGCTCTCCGGTGTCCTATGGTCCGGGAGTTGTGTCCCAACAGTTCTTCTCCCCGACGCTCTGCCTGCCTACGGTGTCCTACGATCCGGGAATTCCCCGTTCCTCTGTTGTGTCCCAACAGATCTTCTCGCGGACGCTCTCCCTGCCTCCGGTGTCGTGCCACGGGACACACACCGTCAGTCTGCCTGCCCTCCGGTGTCGGACCACGGGTACCACACCGTCGATCTGGCCTGCACGCTGTGTCGGACCACGGGCTCCACACAGCCCTTCCTGTCTGTAATCAGCTGTGATCAATAAAGACTGTTTTCCTGACTCTATCTCCTGTGGTCTTGCAATTGAGTCCTAGTCCTTGCATTCCCGTGACACAATGTTTCAAATTGCAAAATGCATCTCTGCTTCAAACCTGTATGGTTTTGAAAACTGTTAAATATAATGTTAAAATAGCACTTCACTGATTTGAAACACGAAGTTCACTTTACTCTAGAACAAGCTGTCCCAAGTATGAAAAAGTAACTGATATCATCAGGGTCATTTCTGCTGGGCTTGAAACCTAAAACCAAAACTATCTGGCCCACAGTGTCATCACAGAAACGTAGCGCCCACCCTCCTGTGTCCCCCTTCAGGTAAACACTGTTAGCTCTGTCAGCCTTTTGGCTGTAGTTTACACTGTTAGTACTATTAGCACTGTTAGCTACGAGCCACTGGCTCACTATCACATGTTGAGAGCTGCTGAGTGGACATTGGAATGCTCCCAATCTCTGATCTTGCACCTTCATCCATTGATATGAAAAAGAAAAGCAGCAAATATTCCCAATAAGATGACACTTTGGGGGCATTTTTGATTGAAAGACGACAGAAGCAATTGCTCGACTAAACTCATGGAAGTTTTCAACCATGTCTGCACAACATACTGGAATCAGGGTTGAAGAGGTTTTAACCACTTTCATAAAATTGAGGCCACAGTCCAAGCGGAGCTGACAGGCAGCTCAGTGAGTGACAGAACTATGGCAGGTGTCTGGGCAAGAAGCAAGTTTTCATAAAGTATAAACACAAACTCACATGCTATTGAAACAAAGCTTTGTGTATCTTGGGGGAATCCTGGAGGTGGAGCTAACATGTCCCCACAGGACCCTGTGTGGCTGCATCCCGCCCCAAAGAAGCCCAAGCTTCAACCCAAATGAAGTGGTGAGCTCATCTTCACAGAGGAGCATTGTTGTTTTATCTAATAGGTGGCATTGGTTACATCTGTTACAAACATGGAAATACAATGTGTGCATGCAGGTAGGAACACACACATGACTGAAAAAATGTGCACACACAGACAAGTCTATTCTGAAAACCTCAGCAAAACTGCATCACACACAGTAAGCAGATGTCTGGAAATTCCCTGCTCAGTCAGGTCAGGTCGTCTGCCATATTACACAGGGAGTGTTTTATGAAAGGTTTCCAAAGATGCTGATCTGACATTACTACGATGACTAACTTTACAACTTGCAATTACAAAAAACTTAGCATCTGATATGACTCTCTAATTCATCACACTACAAATGTGATAAGTCTACAGCAGACAGGCTGATAAAAAAAAAAAGATGTGCACATTGGAAGAAATGTCTCACGGGTAAATATTTAACCGCAAAAAGTCATAGATATCAGCAGGCATTCTCTGTTTTATGCCAAGTGGAGACAGTATTTGCAGGATAAAGAGGATTAGCATTAATGGAGATAACCGACTGATCCTCCACTGTAAACATCTCTCACCAACCCTCTTTTCAGTTCTGATACCTGAGCTTAAATACTGCTGTTTAATTTATGGGCTGTATGCCTCACTGTGTGTAAGTGACTGGCATCATTCTTTTAAGACTTAAATATTGCTTTCTTAACTCTGTTAAAACACAATATAACAAAAAATAAATAGATATACAGTTAATTTACTGAATTGTTTATTATTATTATTATTATTATAGTAATAGATCATACACCAGCAATTACAATTCAAGTATAAACATTTGTAATGCTGCTGCAAAACTTAAACATAGAATTTAATTGAATAGATCGGCCCCACTGTCACAGATACCCTATCCAGCTATTTAGTCAGTATCGGCTCAATATCCGTTGTCAGTATTCGTGCATTTCTTTCTACATCAGAATCAGAACCATTTATTGCCATGGTATGTTGTACATACAAGGAATTTGACATGATGGGAGGTGCATAACATTTAACAATCAACAACAATCAACACAGTGCAAAGTAGAAATAAAAAAATGTACAGAAAGATATAAAATAAAGTGAAATATAAAATAAAGAGCACAAACGAACAGATAACAGGACTATAAACAAGTGAGATATAAGTGTATTGTAAAACTGTCGAGTGTAATAGAAGGGATAGAAGGGATGTGCAGGGGAGTGACCGGTAGGAATTTGTCCTGGGGATGACAGAGTCAGTGGGGGTCCCGGGCTCTGTTAATGAGCCCGACTGCGGATGGGAAGAAACTGTTCGTGTGGTGTGAGGTCTTGGTCCTGATGGACCTCAGCCTCCTGCCAGATGGAAGGGGCACGAACAGTTTATGTCCAGGGTGAGAGGGGTCGGCTACAATCTTTCTTGCTCGCATCAGGGTCCTTGAAGCGAACGAGTCTTGGAGGGACGGCAGATTGCAGCCAATCTTGGTCTGTCCACAGTGGACTGGTCTCTGCTGGAGGATCTGGGTCTGTCCACGGTGGACTGGTCTCTGCTGGAGGATCTGGGTCTGTCCATGGTGCACTGGTCGCTGCTGGAGGATCTGGGTCTGTCCACGGTGGACTGGTCTCTGCTGGAGGATCTGGGTGATCTGGGTCTGTCCACGGTGGAATGGTCTCTGCTAGAGGATCTGGGTCTGTCCACGGTGGACTGGTCTCTGCTGGAGGATCTGGGTGATCTGGGTCTGTCCACGGTGGAATGGTCTCTGCTAGAGGATCTGGGTCTGTCCACGGTGGACTGGTCTCTGCTGGAGGATCTGGGTCTGTCCACGGTGGACTGGTCTCTGCTGGAGGATCTGGGTCTGTCCACGGTGGGCTGGTCTCTGCTGGAGGATCTGGGTCTGTCCACGGTGGACTGGTCTCTGCTGGAGGATCTGGGTCTGTCCACGGTGGACTGGTCTCTGCTGGAGGATCTGGACTGGTCTCTGCTGGAGGATCTGGGTCTGTCCACGGTGGACTGGTCTCTGCTAGAGGATCTGGGTCTGTCCACGGTGGACTGGTCTCTGCTGGAGGATCTGGGTCTGTCCACGGTGGACTGGTCTCTGCTGGAGGCCCTCCTGGATTTTGAGCTGAAGGAGTTTCTCCATGATTTCATCTGATTTCACCAGAATCTGAATCGGTGGCTCCAATGACGAGCATGAAGAATAACTATATAGAAATAGACCATCTTCTCTGATACTGAGACATCAAAGTAACTTTAAGATTAAATTAGCTAAATAAACTTTGATCTCAACTACACCTGAAAAGTTTGCACGGTTGTGACAATATCGCAATGACAAAATCTGTCAGACGTACAAACACCATGATAACACACACACACAGACTCATAAGGCGAGAAAAATGCACACGCTCTCACGTCACATTATAGCTTTATAATGACATTAACAGAGTAGAGTATAGTATTTCCCACTGAAATGTAGTGGAGTAGAAGTAGCAGTAGCAGAAAATGTAAATACCCAAGTAAAGTTCAAGGAGTTGAATAATGTGCTTAGTCACTTTCCACCGCTGAATGTTGAGTATGCAGGTGAACAAACTCATGTAGGGCAAACCAAAGTGAACAGAAGTCATTCACTCTCAATCAAGACATGTTTTGTGGCGGTGCCAGGTAGCTCAGCTGGTAGAGCGGCCGCACCATTTAGCGGGTTTGAATCCGACCTGTGACCCTTTGCTGCATGGCCCTCTCTGTCTTTCCAGTCTATCTATCCTGTCAATATTAAAGGCTAAATTGCCAAAAAGTAATCGAATAAAATGAAAAGAAAGGTGTTTTATGGGGTGGCTTAATGCCCACACAACATGTTGTCAGGGTTTCACTGCATGTTAGGAAGATTGGCTAAATAAAGTCAAGGATTATATAATGAATAGCAATGTTTGATTATGGTCCTGTTTGGCTGGGCTGGTTGTTTTCTGCAGACACTCAGCATGATGCACCAGTCGCCGGCTGTCTGTTTGCCTGATGTGTCTCTCTCTAAGTATCTATCTGCTATGTTCTCCTGTTCGTCCGAGTCAGCAAACAAGCAGAGTTTTTTAACCACCACCAGTTGCCAGATGACTTGTCTCTGCCTGCTTAATCTGACTCTCTCGCTCACACTGTTGACAGCTATACCGCAAAGCAGGCCTGCAGACGTTCTGTCTGGGCATACAGTACAATGACATAACATGCATGATGCCTCATTATTTTTTACTTCATGAAAAGGAAGTTTTGATTCTATAACTAAAATCCCTTTCCATTAATAAAATACAGTATCTCAGCCACACTCATCCTCAAGTGGATTAAACATGTATAACAACTACAGGACCAATGAGTTTCCCAGGGTTAATAATGATTTTACATATCAGATATTTCATGTTGGAGAACAAAAGCAGTTACAATATAGATAGCAGACCTCTTGTTGAGCAGAAAGCTGGCAGGGAGCCTTGTATGAAAGTGACAGGAGTTTGCAGCTCTTTTAATATAACAATTTCGCTTCACTTCATCTTGAACCACTTATGGTTTTATGAGTTTTATGAGAAATATGTCATGAAACATACAGCTGCTTTTAGCTAGGCTTTACTGACAGTAAATTATATGAAACGCATTCACCGATACGCAATTCTTTGTCTTGAACTTCATCTCCCTTGTCTCGCTCACACACACACACACACACACACACACACACACACACACACACACACACACACACCCGCCTCTTTTGTCGCTGCCTGCTCAGCATTGTGTGGTCTTCACATGCATAAAGTTCCCTGTCCAACTCTCTATCTCTGCTTAATGCTCAGGTGTCCGTGTTTGACTCACCTGTGGCTGCTTGGACTTGCTGGCGGGCCGGCCGCGGACCGGCAGAGAATGAACACAGAGGAAAAGGTGCAAAGGCATGATGCCGCAAACCAGGACGGACACAGTCCGCATCGTGTTCTCTCACGGGATCAGGACACAACAGTACCGGTGTGAGCGGAACGGGACGCTAGAGCACCGGTGTGAGCGGAACGGGACGCTGTGTAGCGCAGTGACGTCTCTGTCCTCTAATGACACTTCTTATGAGCTCCCATAAAGCTAAACACGTGATTTAACCCCTTTCATTCCAAACGCACGCAGATGGATGGAGTGCAGTAAAGGAGGAGGCTTTTGGAATGAAATGTAATGTAGTAGAAGTATAGAGTAGGCTAGCGTATTAGAAATACTCGGGCAAAGTATGGCTAGAAGTAGGCTCCCTCAAAATCTGACTTCAGCACAGTAGGCAGAGATGGGCAGTATTTCTATTACTTGTATTTGAAATACGTATTTCAAATACTTTTGAGTATTTTGTAATTTGTATTTGATAGGGCCGATTAAAAGTCAAACGTAATTTGTAACAAAATACTTTAGAGTGGAGTAATTTTTAATTTAAAATACTCAAAATACTTTCTCCACGAATCAAAAAACAGTTCACTGAGTTCAGTCTTCAGATCTTCAAGTTCAACGGATTGTCTGTCAAGTTAAATATTGTATCTGAGTGTGACAGATGTCAACTAGCTTGATGTATAACTTACGTCTGGGTCTGGCTACATAGCCTATTGTATAAACATGGTGATGGTTATAATATCAAGCTAGCGATCGATGCTAACATGCTAATGACGCTAGCATGTGGTCTAGGCTAGTGCATAGCCAGTGTTTAGCAAGTTAACTTATCAGTGGAGTAGCTAGCTATAGGAAGAGGGAGATAGGGAGCTTGTATGTCATATGTGATGAATATGTTCTTGTTGATACAAAGCCAAAGTTTATGGGCTGTTAAGTCCCATTAATAAAAATATATATATACATAATCAAGTTGTTGTCTTTCAATAGCTTTGCTAAGTTACACTGACATTCTGTGACTGTTCTTCCTGTTTGTGGGGTTCACCAGAGCTTTGTGTACATTATATAAACCTGAATGCTCTGCTATACCACATTGTGAGAAAACGGAAAATCCAGAAAAAAGTATTTCCTATATTTTAAATACAAAATACATGTATTTTGTTACATTTTCTGGCACCAGTATTTTGTATTTTGTATTTTGTTGTAATCATTTATTTGGGGGTATTTTGTATTTTGTATCAAAATACATTTTGATGTATTTTTGCACATCTCTGAGCACTGTTAGTTCCTCTTAGGCTCTGTTAGTCACTGTTAGTTCCTCTTGGGCACTGTTAGGCACTGTCAGACACTATTAGGAACTGTTAGGCACTCTTAGTTCCTCTTAGGCTCTGTTAGTCACTGTTAGTTCCTCTTGGGCACTGTTAGGCACTGTCAGGCACTATTAGGCACTGTTAGGCACTGTTAGGCACTCTTAGTTCCTCTTAGGCACTCGTATGCACTGTTAGGCACTGTTAGTTCCTTTTGGGCACTGTTAGGCACTGTTAGTTCCTCTTAGACACTCCTTGGCACTGATAGTTCCTCTTGGGCACTGCTGGGCACTGTTAGGCACTGTTAGTTGCTCTTATGCACTCTTAGGCACTCTTAGGCTCTGTTAGGCACTGTTAGTTCCTCTTAGGCACTCTGACCAATTACACTGCACATTAATGCTGAGCTGCACGTTAATGTTGACAACTTCACAGAGTAGTAATGCTACTGCAGATGTAAAAAACAAAAGCAGTTCACTTACCAAGTCCGTTTCTCCTCCTCTTTCAGCCATTGAGTGTTAAAAAAACAAAGCTAGGTAAAAAAAAATTGAATCTGCACCAAGCAAAATGATAAAAATGTAGCCCACTGACCAATCACGTTAATGCTGAGCTGCACGTTAATGCTGACATATTTGCCTAGTCCACCCAGGGGCGTGGAGGTCCTCTTCGTCTGCGAATGGTGGGTCTGAGTGTGGGTGGCATTGTCAAAAACCAATACCCTAAAAATGGGTAGATGCTCTGTGAAGCCACTGTCATTTATGATATCAAAGGCAACATTCCGTGATGTCACTGATGATGTCATTAATGATATCCAAGACAACATTCCGTTATGTCACTGATGATGTAATTTACGATATCAAAGTCAACATTCCGTGATGTCACGATGACGATGTCCACCTGTTATAAACAGAGATGTTACTTTATTATAGTAGGCACTGTTAGTTCCTCTTAGGCACTTTTAGGCACTGTTAGGCAATCTTAGTTCCTCTTAGGCACTCGTATGCATTGTTAGGCACTGTCAGACACTATTAGGCTCTGTTAGGCACTGTTAGGCAATCTTAGTTCCTCTTAGGCACTCGTATGCTCTGTTAGGCACTGTTAGTTCCTCTTGAGCACTGTTAGGCACTGTCAGACACTATGAGGCTCTGTTAGGCACTGTTAGGCACTGTTAGTTCCTATTAGGCTCTGTTAGGCACTGTCAGAGATGGGCAGTATTTCTATTACTTGTATTTGAAATACGTATTTCAAATACTTTTGAGTATTTTGTAATTTGTATTTGATAGGGCCGATTAAAAGTCAAACGTAATTTGTAACAAAATACTTTAGAGTGGAGTAATTTCTTATTTAAAATACTCAAAATACTTTCTCCACGAATCAAAAAACAGTTCACTGAGTTCAGTCTTCAGATCTTCAAGTTCAACGGATTGTCTGCCAAGGTAAATATTGTATCTGAGTGTGACAGATGTCAACTAGCTTGATGTATAACTTACGTCTGGGTCTGGCTACATAGCCTATTGTATAAACATGGTGATGGTTATAATATCAAGCTAGCGATCGATGCTAACATGCTAATGACGCTAGCATGTGGTCTAGGCTAGTGCATAGCCAATGTTTAGCAAGTTAACTTATCAGTGGAGTAGCTAGCTATAGGAAGAGGGAGATAGGGAGCTTGTATGTCATATGTGATGAATATGTTCTTGTTGATACAAAGCCAAAGTTTATGGGCTGTTAAGTCCCATTAATAAAAATATATATATACATAATCAAGTTGTTGTCTTTCAATAGCTTTGCTAAGTTACACTGACATTCTGTGACTGTTCTTCCTGTTTGTGGGGTTCACCAGAGCTTTGTGTACATTATATAAACCTGAATGCTCTGCTATACCACATTGTGAGAAAACGGAAAATCCAGAAAAAAGTATTTCCTATATTTTAAATACAAAATACATGTATTTTGTTACATTTTCTGGCACCAGTATTTTGTATTTTGTATTTTGTTGTAATCATTTATTTGGGGGTATTTTGTATTTTGTATCAAAATACATTTTGATGTATTTTTGCCCATCTCTGACAGTAGGCTACTTTAGTAAATGTACTTAGTTACATTCAGTGCTCGGTGTGTAGCCTACTCGGGGTGTATTTCTATTTTTTTCTTATTGCCTGGGTCCAGACCTTTCAGCGAGCCCGCTCTTAAAGGAAACAGAGGAGGACGACTTGTCTTGCGCACCATTGTCATGTTGAAATCTGCTCTCTTCTGCCCTGCCTGCTTCTCTTGGCGATTCGCTGTATGAACAGATGTAACGAGCAGCTGGACGAGCCGATTCTCAGCTACACTGCAGTATGGGGCGAGGCTGCTAATGTATGGACATAATGTTCACTTTTGTAAAATATGTATTGAACTGTTCGTCATAACGTTTTTATCTGTGACAAAAAAATTCTATTCAAACATTTTTTCAAAATGATCTGTTCTTTTGAATTACAGAATGATTTTACAGAGAGAATAATTAAATGTTCAACTTTAACTATAGCAAGTTTTTTTATGAGTTGTCAATTAAAGAAATGAACACAAATAAATACATAAAATGCATTAATAACTAAAATAAAAATATATAATATATAGTGAAAAACTGAATTAACTTTTTTGTGTGAATAATTCAAACTTAAAATTAAAGAATATATTTCCAAAGATCAATCTGACTTCAAAATGAGAGAACACCATCTCAGATTCAGAAATGTCATGTTTCCACAGACTAATTTCACATTGATAGCAGACCACCTCAGAGTGTCACTCGGATAATATCAGGACATCCTGATATATATATATATATATATATTAGGGGTAATCGGGGGAGACAGTTAAGATGATCATCTCTCCCATGGTTCTTTGTATTTTATATATGCCAACTTAAACTTTTCCATTGTACAAAAGTAGAGGTCTATCGATGTCTAAAATTGACTGGTACCAATATGCATTTTCACTTTCCCAGTTATCTAAAGTAAAAAATGCCCTCAATCGGGTGTCGTCCTGGGTAAGAATTATAGCCCAAACCTCTTTGGAGGTACCAAAATCTTGAGAATCCAGCACTGTTTTGTTAAAAATACTTGATACAAATACTGTTCATATCTTTACCCTAAAGCCTATATCTGGTATAACCAAAAAATACTGATAGGCAGGAATACTATCACGTAGGAGAAATGGGTTGGATCTGGAATCCATCTTCTTGGTGAATAGGGGAAAACAGAATGAGATGAAATTAAGAGTGATTCTAATCTTGGGAAAAAGATGTGGGTGTAAATGTGGGGTATGCCTTTTGACAGACCTGTTCACATTACATTAAATCTCACTCACTCAGTTCGCAAAAGTTTACCGTACAGAGTGTCTTACAATGCACTTATCAAGAACGAATATAATGATGTTATACACATGTTATATACCAGATTAAACAGCAGAGCCTGGGCTACAAGAATATGTAAGCCGTTTTTACATGCTCCAAACACAGCTCAAACAACCAACCAAAAGAATGACCAAAATATCATATTCATATTTCGCCATGAGTGAGCAGATTCCACACATTTTAGGCGTTACTGAGCAAAAGCTACGTGCCAACAAAGAAACTGACAGAATGCAAGACGATTCTACACAGATTCCACTCATATCTTCAATATATCTCTCAGTGAAACCATCACCGAGGTATGAGCCAACAAACACCTGCAACACAAACCGCTTTATTATCAACAAACGTAACTCACCTTTGCCATTTTCATAAAGACAAGCATAATTCCCATTTTTTTCACACAGATATCTGTTCAACGGATATCCTGTTTGTCACTGAACTCCTTCCGTGGCTTTAGGGGGTGTAATCTAAGCAGGGGGGAGCAGGGGGGGGATTTGACTTTTGGCGTATCGGATTTTACGCTTCACGAGAGACGGCACCTTGTTGATTCTGACTGGCTAACAGTGCTGTCAATCTTTTCCGCGTGGGTACAGCTCAATTCTATTGGTTCTAACACGTCGAAAGAGGGGTCATTCACTGAAATCGACCAATGGGTTCGTGAGATACAGTCCTGTGTACACACAGGGGACTGAAATCTAAAAAAACTCCATTACGCAGAGACACACAGACAGGGGTCAGAGAGGTTTCTGGCTCTCAAAATGAAGCCAAACTGCTGTATTTGGATGTATTGAACACCATTTGTGATATACAAGTGAAATATATAGTTATATAGTATAGAAAATTTAAATGGAACAGATGGTTCCAAAATGTCCATTTTGGTGACCTCGCCTGACCTCTCTGTACTAAAACCTCTCTAATTTTGTTCTGCTTCACTTTATCAAAGTCAAATCTTGCAGAGAGACTGTTCACATATTTTGCTATGATTTGGGAGAGGTTTAGACCTGCAGCTGCATCATTACAAAGAGATAATCATCCGGTAAGGGCTTTTCTTTTTGACAAACCTGAAAACCTTTCTTTTGTGCTGTGTGCCATCTTCATTTACTCTTAACCAGTAACATATACACTGATATTTACACATCTGAGATGTGGAGAGATATACTCTTTTTAGTATGGGTATGCAATTCATGAGCAGAGGCCTAAAAAATAGGTCCGTTTTCAAGAGTTACAGATATTAGTGGACCCCAAGTAATTTATCCAGACTAAAACTAAGGGACAGTGACGCCTGCTGGAGATGTGAGAAAGAAGTTGGTAATCAGGTGTGGTACTCATTTTTTGTGAAAAGCCTGTGGGAGGATGTTATTAAATTGTAAATGGACTTGTATAGCGCTAGTCTTCCAACCACTCAAAGCGCTTTAACACTACAAGTCATCATTCACCCATTCACACACTGATGACAGGGGCTATGCAAGGTGCTCATCAGAAGTCTAACTAACATTCATACAACATTCATACACTGCAGGAACAGCCTGTGGGAGCAATTTTGGGTTAAGTGTCTAACCCAAGGACACATCGATATGGACTAGCGGAGCCGGGGATCAAACCGCCGATCTTCTGATTGAAGGACGACACTGCTCTAATGCGTTTCAAGTGTCCTACAATTGATGAAATATCCTGCTTTATGTATTCTGGGTCTGTTACTGCACAATATCGTTGTGAATGAACGGAAGAGGTTATGGGTCCGTCTGGCTACAACAACAGGATGTAGAATACTATGGAGAACATATATTTTCCATCTTATGTTGAGGTATGACAACATGTGATTATTCAGTTTTTTTGTAAAAAATATTGAATAATTTCTTAATTATTATTTATTTTAGACGAAGGGGTAGAATAAAATGGAGAGGCGCTATGCCATATTACCTACTGCTTTTAGCAAACAATTGCTTACACATCCAGCAGACAGAGCTTGTGCTTTGTTTTATCATGTCTTCTCCACTTGATGAATGGGAACCACTTTTAAATTAAAATGGACTTGATTTGGTCTCCAACTCTGGCGAAAAATATATTTTTAGCTTTCTTTATAGCTAATGCTAGTTGCTAACTTTTTCTGGCGACCAAATTTGCTGTAAAACCACAACAATGAGCTAAAGAGGCAAAAGCACTCTGTAGATCTGTTGTTACTTTCTTGCTTGCCTCAAATGATTCATGCACATGTAACAAAGCTCCTTTGACTAGCAAACTGCTAACATTTAGCAGCTTAAAACTAACTGTTGCCTGCTCTGAAGATGGCTGATGATTAACCATTTTGGGGAACCTGGGGCAAAACTTTTCTGTTGGGCTCCTGTTGTTATCAAGTTCCCATCAAGAAGCCCTACAGTGAACAGCACATTATAAGTGGCACCTTCATTATATTTTGCTCAGACACCAACAATTAGGCTACATACTAAAATATTATCTGGTAACAGGTTCTCCGTAAATCAATTTGGGCTGATGAAACAACTTTATTTGGAAAAATGCACCATGTGAGCTACATCCATGAAAAGGCAACTTGACCGTGACCACCAAAAACAGGTTGCTCTCCCTTCTACCACATCCTCCAGAGAGCGCAGCTGTTAAGCCACTGATTAGGGGTAAAAAGCACATCAGACCACAAACTCATTCAGCAAACATAATTAGGTACTCATTTTACCTCCAAGTAAAGTGAATAAACAGGATTTTTCCCACTTAAAGCTTGTCTGCCTTGACAAAACATTTTACAAATGTTTTACACAACTGCGGATTTATTCAGATAGTAAGCAGATCCCTAATGTCCTCCTTTGGCCAATACTGTAGTTTGTTGTTCATTTTAAATGTTTACATTATTCTAGCAATAGAACCATGTTTTTTCATCCTGGCCGCTTGCCTATGACCGTTGACTCTACCTCAGGCTACGGTTCAGCTTTTTTTATACTCGGCACTTGGCACCACAGTGCGAGCCTCCATAGATGGCGTGCAAGCTCTGAGCATGTACAAAGGCGTTTATGCTCAATGCACTGTTTGTTGCATTATTCTCCAAAACACCAGAGATCATACAAACAAAGTGAACTGTGAAGAATCAAAAAGACGAGTGTAACCCATAGATATGCACATAAACTGTAGGTGTAACCGGAAAAAAGCCATAAACTAACCTCCACAACGCTAAGGAGATATTGTAATTATCAGTGAACTCATATTCCATATTCATGGACTACTTTATTGCCTTTGTACAAGCTCTGTAAAGAAATAAGTCAAGTAGTAAATACATTATAAAGAAACAAAGGTTGAATATCCTGTGAACAATTTGATTTAAAATATCAAGTCAAATGTAGATTTAAGACCTCCTGTTTCTAGAGCATCTAAAAATGAAATGGCCTTCTTTGTATAATCCCTGGACATGTAAGTAGTGTTTTTATCAGTGAATATTTGTGACAGTCATGTCTGAAAAGCTCTGATAGCACCTCACGCCAGTTTTACTATGGCGACCATGAACTAAGCTTTAGCCCTGCTTGGCCCTTGGGCAATTGGTGATCCATTAGCACCTGGAATGGTGATCTATTAGCACCTGGAATCTGGCACAGACATAGCCCTCTGATCTAAGACCGGAAGTGACAAAGGAAACAAAACTGGTCGTGGCACGACAGTGGAAAAGCAGCTGTTAAAGTGTGACTAAGATGAAGGTCCTGAGCCTTTTGACAAGATGGGCACTGCAGATTATGGCTAGGGCTAAGGTTAGGGTAAGTGTGATAGGAAGGTAATTTTGTGTGTATTCCTGGCTATCCATAGCAGCTTTGTGTCAAGTTTGGTGGATCTAGCTTGTTCTTTTGGTATTGCTGTCATAGACTCCCATTGCCTTGGGCTGGGGGCATGGCCTCGGTGGGGGCTTGGCTTCGACCCCCTCGCCTTATATTCTTACGGCTTGCTTTCGAAAACTACGTCACAAAACATGGCTGTGTTGGGTGTCCCAGGATGCGCAAAATTCTCATCTTTGGGTTAGTGTTAGGGTCAGGGTTAGGATCAGGGTAAGGTTTTGGGTTATTGTCAGGTTTATGGTTAAAAAAGCGGATATTTTGAAAGTTTGTGCTAGACTCCTGAAATTTTGTGTGTGTATTCCTGGCTATCCATAGCAGCTTTGTGTCAAGTTTGGTGGCTCTAGCTTGTTCTTTTGGTATTGCTGTCATAGACTCCCATTGCCTTGGGCTGGGGGCGTGGCCTCGGTGGGGGCGTGGCTTCGACCCCCTCGCCTTATATTCTTACGGCTTGCTTTCGAAAACTACGTCACAAAACATGGCCGTGTTGGGTGTCCCAGGATGCGCAAAATTCTCATCTTTGGGCTAGTGTTAGGGTCAGGGTTAGGATCAGGGTAAGGTTTAGGGTTATTGTCAGGTTTATGGTTAAAAAAGCGGATATTTTGAAAGTTTGTGCTAGACTCCTGAAATTTTGTGTGTGTATTTCTGGCTATCCATAGCAGCTTTGTGTCAAGTTTGGTGGCTCTAGCTTGTTCTTTTGGTATTGCTGTCATAGACTCCCATTGCCTTGGGCTGGGGGCGTGGCCTCGGTGGGGGCGTGGCTTCGACCCCCTCGCCTTATATTTCTTACGGCTTGCTTTCGAAAACTACGTCACAAAACATGGCCGTGTTGGGTGTCCCAGGATGCGCAAAATTCTCATCTTTGGGCTAGTGTTAGGGTCAGGGTTAGGATCAGGGTAAGGTTTAGGGTTATTGTCAGGTTTATGGTTAAAAAAGCGGATATTTTGAAAGTTTGTGCTAGACTCCTGACATTTTGTGTGTGTATTCCTGGCTATCCATAGCAGCTTTGTGTCAAGTTTGGTGGCTCTAGCTTGTTCTTTTGGTATTGCTGTCATAGACTCCCATTGCCTTGGGCTGGGGGCGTGGCCTCGGTGGGGGCGTGGCTTCGACCCCCTCGCCTAATATTCTTACGGCTTGCTTTCGAAAACTACGTCACAAAACATGGCCGTGTTGGGTGTCCCAGGATGCGCAAAATTCTCATCTTTGGGCTAGTGTTAGGGTCAGGGTTAGGATCAGGGTAAGGTTTAGGGTTATTGTCAGGTTTATGGTTAAAAAAGCGGATATTTTGAAAGTTTGTGCTAGACTCCTGAAATGTTGTGTGTGTATTCCTGGCTACCCATAGCAGCTTTGTGTCAAGTTTGGTGGCTCTAGCTTGTTCTTTTGGTATTGCTGTCGTAGACTCCCATTGCCTTGGGTTGGGGGCGTGGCCTCGGTGGGGGCGTGGCTTCGACCCCCTCGCCTTATATTCTTACGGCTTGCTTTCGAAAACTACGTCACAAAACATGGCCGTGTTGGGTGTCCCAGGATGCGCAAAATTCTCATCTTTGGGCTTGTGTTAGGGTCAGGGTTAGGATCAGGGTAAGGTTTAGGGTTATTGTCAGGTTTATGGTTAAAAAAGCGGATATTTTGAAAGTTTGTGCTAGACTCCTGAAATTTTGTGTGTGTATTCCTGGCTATCCATAGCAGCTTTGTGTCAAGTTTGGTGGCTCTAGCTTGTTCTTTTGGTATTGCTGTCATAGACTCCCATTGCCTTGGGCTGGGGGCGTGGCCTCGGTGGGGGCGTGGCTTCGACCCCCTCGCCTTATATTCTTACAGCTTGCTTTCGAAAACTACGTCACAAAACATGGCCGTGTTGGGTGTCCCAGGATGCGCAAAATTCTCATCTTTGGGCTAGTGTTAGGGTCAGGGTTAGGATCAGGTTAAGGTTTAGGGTTATTGTCAGGTTTATGGTTAAAAAAGCGGATATTTTGAAAGTTTGTGCTAGACTCCTGAAATTGTGTGTGTGTATTCCTGGCTATCCATAGCAGCTTTGTGTCAAGTTTGGTGGCTCTAGCTTGTTCTTTTGGTATTGCTGTCATAGACTCCCATTGCCTTGGGCTGGGGGCGTGGCCTCGGTGGGGGCGTGGCTTCGACCCCCTCGCCTTATATTCTTACGGCTTGCTTTCGAAAACTACGTCACAAAACATGGCCGTGTTGGGTGTCCCAGGATGCGCAAAATTCTCATCTTTGGGCTAGTGTTAGGGTCAGGGTTAGGATCAGGGTAAGGTTTAGGGTTATTGTCAGGTTTATGGTTAAAAAAGCGGATATTTTGAAAGTTTGTGCTAGACTCCTGACATTTTGTGTGTGTATTCCTGGCTATCCATAGCAGCTTTGTGTCAAGTTTGGTGGCTCTAGCTTGTTCTTTTGGTATTGCTGTCATAGACTCCCATTGCCTTGGGCTGGGGGCGTGGCCTCGGTGGGGGCGTGGCTTCGACCCCCTCGCCTTATATTCTTACGGCTTGCTTTCGAAAACTACGTCACAAAACATGGCCGTGTTGGGTGTCCCAGGATGCGCACAATTCTCATCTTTGGGCTAGTGTTAGGGTCAGGGTTAGGATCAGGGTAAGGTTTAGGGTTATTGTCAGGTTTATGGTTAAAAAAGCGGATATTTTGAAAGTTTGTGCTAGACTCCTGAAATGTTGTGTGTGTATTCCTGGCTACCCATAGCAGCTTTGTGTCAAGTTTGGTGGCTCTAGCTTGTTCTTTTGGTATTGCTGTCGTAGACTCCCATTGCCTTGGGCTGGGGGCGTGGCCTCGGTGGGGGCGTGGCTTCGACCCCCTCGCCTTATATTCTTACGGCTTGCTTTCGAAAACTACGTCACAAAACATGGCCGTGTTGGGTGTCCCAGGATGCGCAAAATTCTCATCTTTGGGCTAGTGTTAGGGTCAGGGTTAGGATCAGGGTAAGGTTTAGGGTTATTGTCAGGTTTATGGTTAAAAAAGCGGATATTTTGAAAGTTTGTGCTAGACTCCTGAAATTTTGTGTGTGTATTCCTGGCTACCCATAGCAGCTTTGTGTCAAGTTTGGTGGCTCTAGCTTGTTCTTTTGGTATTGCTGTCATAGACTCCCATTGCCTTGGGCTGGGGGCGTGGCCTCGGTGGGGGAGTGGCTTCGACCCCCTCGCCTTATATTCTTACGGCTTGCTTTCGAAAACTACGTCACAAAACATGGCCGTGTTGGGTGTCCCAGGATGCGCAAAATTCTCATCTTTGGGCTAGTGTTAGGGTCAGGGTTAGGATCAGGGTAAGGTTTAGGGTTATTGTCAGGTTTATGGTTAAAAAAGCGGATATTTTGAAAGTTTGTGCTAGACTCCTGAAATTTTGTGTGTGTATTCCTGGCTACCCATAGCAGCTTTGTGTCAAGTTTGGTGGCTCTAGCTTGTTCTTTTGGTATTGCTGTCGTAGACTCCCATTGCCTTGGGCTGGGGGCGTGGCCTCGGTGGGGGCGTGGCTTCGACCCCCTCGCCTTATATTCTTACGGCTTGCTTTCGAAAACTACGTCACAAAACATGGCCGTGTTGGGTGTCCCAGGATGCGCAAAATTCTCATCTTTGGGCTAGTGTTAGGGTCAGGGTTAGGATCAGGGTAAGGTTTAGGGTTATTGTCAGGTTTATGGTTAAAAAAGCGGATATTTTGAAAGTTTGTGCTAGACTCCTGAAATTTTGTGTGTGTATTCCTGGCTACCCATAGCAGCTTTGTGTCAAGTTTGGTGGCTCTAGCTTGTTCTTTTGGTATTGCTGTCATAGACTCCCATTGCCTTGGGCTGGGGGCGTGGCCTCGGTGGGGGAGTGGCTTCGACCCCCTCGCCTTATATTCTTACGGCTTGCTTTCGAAAACTACGTCACAAAACATGGCCGTGTTGGGTGTCCCAGGATGCGCAAAATTCTCATCTTTGGGCTAGTGTTAGGGTCAGGGTTAGGATCAGGGTAAGGTTTAGGGTTATTGTCAGGTTTATGGTTAAAAAAGCGGATATTTTGAAAGTTTGTGCTAGACTCCTGAAATTTTGTGTGTGTATTCCTGGCTACCCATAGCAGCTTTGTGTCAAGTTTGGTGGCTCTAGCTTGTTCTTTTTGTATTGCTGTCATAGACTCCCATTGCCTTGGGCTGGGGGCGTGGCCTCGGTGGGGGCGTGGCTTCAACCCCCTCGCCTTATATTCTTACGGCTTGCTTTCGAAAACTACGTCACAAAACATGGCCGTGTTGGGTGTCCCAGGATGCGCAAAATTCTCATCTTTGGGCTAGTGTTAGGGTCAGGGTTAGGATCAGGGTAAGGTTTAGGGTTATTGTCAGGTTTATGGTTAAAAAAGCGGATATTTTGAAAGTTTGTGCTAGACTCCTGAAATTTTGTGTGTGTATTCCTGGCTACCCATAGCAGCTTTGTGTCAAGTTTGGTGGCTCTAGCTTGTTCTTTTGGTATTGCTGTCGTAGACTCCCATTGCCTTGGGCTGGGGGCGTGGCCTCGGTGGGGGCGTGGCTTCGACCCCCTCGCCTTATATTCTTACGGCTTGCTTTCGAAAACTACGTCACAAAACATGGCCGTGTTGGGTGTCCCAGGATGCGCACAATTCTCATCTTTGGGCTAGTGTTAGGGTCAGGGTTAGGATCAGGGTAAGGTTTAGGGTTATTGTCAGGTTTATGGTTAAAAAAGCGGATATTTTGAAAGTTTGTGCTAGACTCCTGAAATGTTGTGTGTGTATTCCTGGCTACCCATAGCAGCTTTGTGTCAAGTTTGGTGGCTCTAGCTTGTTCTTTTGGTATTGCTGTCGTAGACTCCCATTGCCTTGGGCTGGGGGCGTGGCCTCGGTGGGGGCGTGGCTTCGACCCCCTCGCCTTATATTCTTACGGCTTGCTTTCGAAAACTACGTCACAAAACATGGCCGTGTTGGGTGTCCCAGGATGCGCAAAATTCTCATCTTTGGGCTAGTGTTAGGGTCAGGGTTAGGATCAGGGTAAGGTTTAGGGTTATTGTCAGGTTTATGGTTAAAAAAGCGGATATTTTGAAAGTTTGTGCTAGACTCCTGAAATTTTGTGTGTGTATTCCTGGCTACCCATAGCAGCTTTGTGTCAAGTTTGGTGGCTCTAGCTTGTTCTTTTGGTATTGCTGTCATAGACTCCCATTGCCTTGGGCTGGGGGCGTGGCCTCGGTGGGGGAGTGGCTTCGACCCCCTCGCCTTATATTCTTACGGCTTGCTTTCGAAAACTACGTCACAAAACATGGCCGTGTTGGGTGTCCCAGGATGCGCAAAATTCTCATCTTTGGGCTAGTGTTAGGGTCAGGGTTAGGATCAGGGTAAGGTTTAGGGTTATTGTCAGGTTTATGGTTAAAAAAGCGGATATTTTGAAAGTTTGTGCTAGACTCCTGAAATTTTGTGTGTGTATTCCTGGCTACCCATAGCAGCTTTGTGTCAAGTTTGGTGGCTCTAGCTTGTTCTTTTGGTATTGCTGTCGTAGACTCCCATTGCCTTGGGCTGGGGGCGTGGCCTCGGTGGGGGCGTGGCTTCGACCCCCTCGCCTTATATTCTTACGGCTTGCTTTCGAAAACTACGTCACAAAACATGGCCGTGTTGGGTGTCCCAGGATGCGCAAAATTCTCATCTTTGGGCTAGTGTTAGGGTCAGGGTTAGGATCAGGGTAAGGTTTAGGGTTATTGTCAGGTTTATGGTTAAAAAAGCGGATATTTTGAAAGTTTGTGCTAGACTCCTGAAATTTTGTGTGTGTATTCCTGGCTACCCATAGCAGCTTTGTGTCAAGTTTGGTGGCTCTAGCTTGTTCTTTTTGTATTGCTGTCATAGACTCCCATTGCCTTGGGCTGGGGGCGTGGCCTCGGTGGGGGAGTGGCTTCGACCCCCTCGCCTTATATTCTTACGGCTTGCTTTCGAAAACTACGTCACAAAACATGGCCGTGTTGGGTGTCCCAGGATGCGCAAAATTCTCATCTTTGGGCTAGTGTTAGGGTCAGGGTTAGGATCAGGGTAAGGTTTAGGGTTATTGTCAGGTTTATGGTTAAAAAAGCGGATATTTTGAAAGTTTGTGCTAGACTCCTGAAATTTTGTGTGTGTATTCCTGGCTACCCATAGCAGCTTTGTGTCAAGTTTGGTGGCTCTAGCTTGTTCTTTTGGTATTGCTGTCGTAGACTCCCATTGCCTTGGGCTGGGGGCGTGGCCTCGGTGGGGGCGTGGCTTCGACCCCCTCGCCTTATATTCTTACGGCTTGCTTTCGAAAACTACGTCACAAAACATGGCCGTGTTGGGTGTCCCAGGATGCGCAAAATTCTCATCTTTGGGCTAGTGTTAGGGTCAGGGTTAGGATCAGGGTAAGGTTTAGGGTTATTGTCAGGTTTATGGTTAAAAAAGCGGATATTTTGAAAGTTTGTGCTAGACTCCTGAAATTTTGTGTGTGTATTCCTGGCTACCCATAGCAGCTTTGTGTCAAGTTTGGTGGCTCTAGCTTGTTCTTTTGGTATTGCTGTCATAGACTCCCATTGCCTTGGGCTGGGGGCGTGGCCTCGGTGGGGGCGTGGCTTCGACCCCCTCGCCTTATATTCTTACGGCTTGCTTTCGAAAACTACGTCACAAAACATGGCCGTGTTGGGTGTCCCAGGATGCGCAAAATTCTCATCTTTGGGCTACTGTTAGGGTCAGGGTTAGGATCAGGGTAAGGTTTAGGGTTATTGTCAGGTTTATGGTTAAAAAAGCGGATATTTTGAAAGTTTGTGCTAGACTCCTGAAATTTTGTGTGTGTATTCCTGGCTATCCATAGCAGCTTTGTGTCAAGTTTGGTGGCTCTAGCTTGTTCTTTTGGTATTGCTGTCATAGACTCCCATTGCCTTGGGCTGGGGGCGTGGCCTCGGTGGGGGCGTGGCTTCGACCCCCTCGCCTTATATTCTTACGGCTTGCTTTCGAAAACTACGTCACAAAACATGGCCGTGTTGGGTGTCCCAGGATGCGCAAAATTCTCATCTTTGGGCTAGTGTTAGGGTCAGGGTTAGGATCAGGGTAAGGTTTAGGGTTATTGTCAGGTTTATGGTTAAAAAAGCGGATATTTTGAAAGTTTGTGCTAGACTCCTGAAATTTTGTGTGTGTATTCCTGGCTATCCATAGCAGCTTTGTGTCAAGTTTGGTGGCTCTAGCTTGTTCTTTTGGTATTGCTGTCATAGACTCCCATTGCCTTGGGCTGGGGGCGTGGCCTCGGTGGGGGCGTGGCTTCGACCCCCTCGCCTTATATTCTTACTGCTTGCTTTCGAAAACTACGTCACAAAACATGGCCGTGTTGGGTGTCCCAGGATGCGCAAAATTCTCATCTTTGGGCTAGTGTTAGGGTCAGGGTTAGGATCAGGGTAAGGTTTAGGGTTATTGTCAGGTTTATGGTTAAAAAAGCGGATATTTTGAAAGTTTGTGCTAGACTCCTGAAATTTTGTGTGTGTATTCCTGGCTACCCATAGCAGCTTTGTGTCAAGTTTGGTGGCTCTAGCTTGTTCTTTTGGTATTGTTGTCATAGACTCCCATTGCCTTGGGCTGGGGGCGTGGCCTCGGTGGGGGCGTGGCTTCGACCCCCTCGCCTTATATTCTTACGGCTTGCTTTCGAAAACTACGTCACAAAACATGGCCGTGTTGGGTGTCCCAGGATGCGCAAAATTCTCATCTTTGGGCTAGTGTTAGGGTCAGGGTTAGGATCAGGGTAAGGTTTAGGGTTATTGTCAGGTTTATGGTTAAAAAAGCGGATATTTTGAAAGTTTGTGCTAGACTCCTGAAATTTTGTGTGTGTATTCCTGGCTACCCATAGCAGCTTTGTGTCAAGTTTGGTGGCTCTAGCTTGTTCTTTTTGTATTGCTGTCATAGACTCCCATTGCCTTGGGCTGGGGGCGTGGCCTCGGTGGGGGAGTGGCTTCGACCCCCTCGCCTTATATTCTTACGGCTTGCTTTCGAAAACTACGTCACAAAACATGGCCGTGTTGGGTGTCCCAGGATGCGCAAAATTCTCATCTTTGGGCTAGTGTTAGGGTCAGGGTTAGGATCAGGGTAAGGTTTAGGGTTATTGTCAGGTTTATGGTTAAAAAAGCGGATATTTTGAAAGTTTGTGCTAGACTCCTGAAATTTTGTGTGTGTATTCCTGGCTATCCATAGCAGCTTTGTGTCAAGTTTGGTGGCTCTAGCTTGTTCTTTTGGTATTGCTGTCATAGACTCCCATTGCCTTGGGCTGGGGGCGTGGCCTCGGTGGGGGCGTGGCTTCGACCCCCTCGCCTTATATTCTTACGGCTTGCTTTCGAAAACTACGTCACAAAACATGGCCGTGTTGGGTGTCCCAGGATGCGCAAAATTCTCATCTTTGGGCTACTGTTAGGGTCAGGGTTAGGATCAGGGTAAGGTTTAGGGTTATTGTCAGGTTTATGGTTAAAAAAGCGGATATTTTGAAAGTTTGTGCTAGACTCCTGAAATTTTGTGTGTGTATTCCTGGCTACCCATAGCAGCTTTGTGTCAAGTTTGGTGGCTCTAGCTTGTTCTTTTGGTATTGCTGTCATAGACTCCCATTGCCTTGGGCTGGGGGCGTGGCCTCGGTGGGGGCGTGGCTTCGACCCCCTCGCCTTATATTCTTACGGCTTGCTTTCGAAAACTACGTCACAAAACATGGCCGTGTTGGGTGTCCCAGGATGCGCAAAATTCTCATCTTTGGGCTAGTGTTAGGGTCAGGGTTAGGATCAGGGTAAGGTTTAGGGTTATTGTCAGGTTTATGGTTAAAAAAGCGGATATTTTGAAAGTTTGTGCTAGACTCCTGTAATTTTGTGTGTGTATTCCTGGCTATCCATAGCAGCTTTGTGTCAAGTTTGGTGGCTCTAGCTTGTTCTTTTGGTATTGCTGTCATAGACTCCCATTGCCTTGGGCTGGGGGCGTGGCCTCGGTGGGGGCGTGGCTTCGACCCCCTCGCCTAATATTCTTACGGCTTGCTTTCGAAAACTACGTCACAAAACATGGCCGTGTTGGGTGTCCCAGGATGCGCAAAATTCTCATCTTTGGGCTAGTGTTAGGGTCAGGGTTAGGATCAGGGTAAGGTTTAGGGTTATTGTCAGGTTTATGGTTAAAAAAGCGGATATTTTGAAAGTTTGTGCTAGACTCCTGAAATTTTGTGTGTGTATTCCTGGCTATCCATAGCAGCTTTGTGTCAAGTTTGGTGGCTCTAGCTTGTTCTTTTGGTATTGCTGTCATAGACTCCCATTGCCTTGGGCTGGGGGCGTGGCCTCGGTGGGGGCGTGGCTTCGACCCCCTCGCCTTATATTCTTACAGCTTGCTTTCGAAAACTACGTCACAAAACATGGCCGTGTTGGGTGTCCCAGGATGCGCAAAATTCTCATCTTTGGGCTAGTGTTAGGGTCAGGGTTAGGATCAGGGTAAGGTTTAGGGTTATTGTCAGGTTTATGGTTAAAAAAGCGGATATTTTGAAAGTTTGTGCTAGACTCCTGAAATTTTGTGTGTGTATTCCTGGCTACCCATAGCAGCTTTGTGTCAAGTTTGGTGGCTCTAGCTTGTTCTTTTTGTATTGCTGTCATAGACTCCCATTGCCTTGGGCTGGGGGCGTGGCCTCGGTGGGGGCGTGGCTTCAACCCCCTCGCCTTATATTCTTACGGCTTGCTTTCGAAAACTACGTCACAAAACATGGCCGTGTTGGGTGTCCCAGGATGCGCAAAATTCTCATCTTTGGGCTAGTGTTAGGGTCAGGGTTAGGATCAGGGTAAGGTTTAGGGTTATTGTCAGGTTTATGGTTAAAAAAGCGGATATTTTGAAAGTTTGTGCTAGACTCCTGAAATTTTGTGTGTGTATTCCTGGCTACCCATAGCAGCTTTGTGTCAAGTTTGGTGGCTCTAGCTTGTTCTTTTGGTATTGCTGTCGTAGACTCCCATTGCCTTGGGCTGGGGGCGTGGCCTCGGTGGGGGCGTGGCTTCGACCCCCTCGCCTTATATTCTTACGGCTTGCTTTCGAAAACTACGTCACAAAACATGGCCGTGTTGGGTGTCCCAGGATGCGCACAATTCTCATCTTTGGGCTAGTGTTAGGGTCAGGGTTAGGATCAGGGTAAGGTTTAGGGTTATTGTCAGGTTTATGGTTAAAAAAGCGGATATTTTGAAAGTTTGTGCTAGACTCCTGAAATGTTGTGTGTGTATTCCTGGCTACCCATAGCAGCTTTGTGTCAAGTTTGGTGGCTCTAGCTTGTTCTTTTGGTATTGCTGTCATAGACTCCCATTGCCTTGGGCTGGGGGCGTGGCCTCGGTGGGGGAGTGGCTTCGACCCCCTCGCCTTATATTCTTACGGCTTGCTTTCGAAAACTACGTCACAAAACATGGCCGTGTTGGGTGTCCCAGGATGCGCAAAATTCTCATCTTTGGGCTAGTGTTAGGGTCAGGGTTAGGATCAGGGTAAGGTTTAGGGTTATTGTCAGGTTTATGGTTAAAAAAGCGGATATTTTGAAAGTTTGTGCTAGACTCCTGAAATTTTGTGTGTGTATTCCTGGCTACCCATAGCAGCTTTGTGTCAAGTTTGGTGGCTCTAGCTTGTTCTTTTTGTATTGCTGTCATAGACTCCCATTGCCTTGGGCTGGGGGCGTGGCCTCGGTGGGGGCGTGGCTTCGACCCCCTCGCCTTATATTCTTACGGCTTGCTTTCGAAAACTACGTCACAAAACATGGCCGTGTTGGGTGTCCCAGGATGCGCAAAATTCTCATCTTTGGGCTACTGTTAGGGTCAGGGTTAGGATCAGGGTAAGGTTTAGGGTTATTGTCAGGTTTATGGTTAAAAAAGCGGATATTTTGAAAGTTTGTGCTAGACTCCTGAAATTTTGTGTGTGTATTCCTGGCTACCCATAGCAGCTTTGTGTCAAGTTTGGTGGCTCTAGCTTGTTCTTTTGGTATTGCTGTCATAGACTCCCATTGCCTTGGGCTGGGGGCGTGGCCTCGGTGGGGGCGTGGCTTCGACCCCCTCGCCTTATATTCTTACGGCTTGCTTTCGAAAACTACGTCACAAAACATGGCCGTGTTGGGTGTCCCAGGATGCGCAAAATTCTCATCTTTGGGCTAGTGTTAGGGTCAGGGTTAGGATCAGGGTAAGGTTTAGGGTTATTGTCAGGTTTATGGTTAAAAAAGCGGATATTTTGAAAGTTTGTGCTAGACTCCTGAAATTTTGTGTGTGTATTCCTGGCTATCCATAGCAGCTTTGTGTCAAGTTTGGTGGCTCTAGCTTGTTCTTTTGGTATTGCTGTCATAGACTCCCATTGCCTTGGGCTGGGGGCGTGGCCTCGGTGGGGGCGTGGCTTCGACCCCCTCGCCTTATATTCTTACGGCTTGCTTTCGAAAACTACGTCACAAAACATGGCCGTGTTGGGTGTCCCAGGATGCGCAAAATTCTCATCTTTGGGCTACTGTTAGGGTCAGGGTTAGGATCAGGGTAAGGTTTAGGGTTATTGTCAGGTTTATGGTTAAAAAAGCGGATATTTTGAAAGTTTGTGCTAGACTCCTGAAATTTTGTGTGTGTATTCCTGGCTACCCATAGCAGCTTTGTGTCAAGTTTGGTGGCTCTAGCTTGTTCTTTTGGTATTGCTGTCATAGACTCCCATTGCCTTGGGCTGGGGGCGTGGCCTCGGTGGGGGCGGGGCTTCGACCCCCTCGCCTTATATTCTTACGGCTTGCTTTCGAAAACTACGTCACAAAACATGGCCGTGTTGGGTGTCCCAGGATGCGCAAAATTCTCATCTTTGGGCTAGTGTTAGGGTCAGGGTTAGGATCAGGGTAATGTTTAGGGTTATTGTCAGGTTTATGGTTAAAAAAGCGGATATTTTGAAAGTTTGTGCTAGACTCCTGAAATTTTGTGTGTGTATTCCTGGCTATCCATAGCAGCTTTGTGTCAAGTTTGGTGGCTCTAGCTTGTTCTTTTGGTATTGCTGTCATAGACTCCCATTGCCTTGGGCTGGGGGCGTGGCCTCGGTGGGGGCGTGGCTTCGACCCCCTCGCCTTATATTCTTACTGCTTGCTTTCGAAAACTACGTCACAAAACATGGCCGTGTTGGGTGTCCCAGGATGCGCAAAATTCTCATCTTTGGGCTAGTGTTAGGGTCAGGGTTAGGATCAGGGTAAGGTTTAGGGTTATTGTCAGGTTTATGGTTAAAAAAGCGGATATTTTGAAAGTTTGTGCTAGACTCCTGAAATGTTGTGTGTGTATTCCTGGCTACCCATAGCAGCTTTGTGTCAAGTTTGGTGGCTCTAGCTTGTTCTTTTGGTATTGTTGTCATAGACTCCCATTGCCTTGGGCTGGGGGCGTGGCCTCGGTGGGGGCGTGGCTTCGAACCCCTCGCCTTATATTCTTACGGCTTGCTTTCGAAAACTACGTCACAAAACATGGCCGTGTTGGGTGTCCCAGGATGCGCAAAATTCTCATCTTTGGGCTAGTGTTAGGGTCAGGGTTAGGATCAGGGTAAGGTTTAGGGTTATTGTCAGGTTTATGGTTAAAAAAGCGGATATTTTGAAAGTTTGTGCTAGACTCCTGAAATTTTGTGTGTGTATTCCTGGCTACCCATAGCAGCTTTGTGTCAAGTTTGGTGGCTCTAGCTTGTTCTTTTGGTATTGCTGTCATAGACTCCCATTGCCTTGGGCTGGGGGCGTGGCCTCGGTGGGGGAGTGGCTTCGACCCCCTCGCCTTATATTCTTACGGCTTGCTTTCGAAAACTACGTCACAAAACATGGCCGTGTTGGGTGTCCCAGGATGCGCAAAATTCTCATCTTTGGGCTAGTGTTAGGGTCAGGGTTAGGATCAGGGTAAGGTTTAGGGTTATTGTCAGGTTTATGGTTAAAAAAGCGGATATTTTGAAAGTTTGTGCTAGACTCCTGAAATTTTGTGTGTGTATTCCTGGCTACCCATAGCAGCTTTGTGTCAAGTTTGGTGGCTCTAGCTTGTTCTTTTTGTATTGCTGTCATAGACTCCCATTGCCTTGGGCTGGGGGCGTGGCCTCGGTGGGGGCGTGGCTTCAACCCCCTCACCCTATATTCTTACGGCTTGCTTTCGAAAACTACGTCACAAAACATGGCCGTGTTGGGTGTCCCAGGATGCGCAAAATTCTCATCTTTGGGCTAGTGTTAGGGTCAGGGTTAGGATCAGGGTAAGGTTTAGGGTTATTGTCAGGTTTATGGTTAAAAAAGCGGATATTTTGAAAGTTTGTGCTAGACTCCTGAAATTTTGTGTGTGTATTCCTGGCTATCCATAGCAGCTTTGTGTCAAGTTTGGTGGCTCTAGCTTGTTCTTTTGGTATTGCTGTCATAGACTCCCATTGCCTTGGGCTGGGGGCGTGGCCTCGGTGGGGGCGTGGCTTCGACCCCCTCGCCTTATATTCTTACGGCTTGCTTTCGAAAACTACGTCACAAAACATGGCCGTGTTGGGTGTCCCAGGATGCGCAAAATTCTCATCTTTGGGCTACTGTTAGGGTCAGGGTTAGGATCAGGGTAAGGTTTAGGGTTATTGTCAGGTTTATGGTTAAAAAAGCGGATATTTTGAAAGTTTGTGCTAGACTCCTGAAATTTTGTGTGTGTATTCCTGGCTACCCATAGCAGCTTTGTGTCAAGTTTGGTGGCTCTAGCTTGTTCTTTTGGTATTGCTGTCATAGACTCCCATTGCCTTGGGCTGGGGGCGTGGCCTCGGTGGGGGCGTGGCTTCGACCCCCTCGCCTAATATTCTTACGGCTTGCTTTCGAAAACTACGTCACAAAACATGGCCGTGTTGGGTGTCCCAGGATGCGCAAAATTCTCATCTTTGGGCTACTGTTAGGGTCAGGGTTAGGATCAGGGTAAGGTTTAGGGTTATTGTCAGGTTTATGGTTAAAAAAGCGGATATTTTGAAAGTTTGTGCTAGACTCCTGAAATTTTGTGTGTGTATTCCTGGCTACCCATAGCAGCTTTGTGTCAAGTTTGGTGGCTCTAGCTTGTTCTTTTGGTATTGCTGTCATAGACTCCCATTGCCTTGGGCTGGGGGCGTGGCCTCGGTGGGGGCGTGGCTTCGACCCCCTCGCCTTATATTCTTACGGCTTGCTTTCGAAAACTACGTCACAAAACATGGCCGTGTTGGGTGTCCCAGGATGCGCAAAATTCTCATCTTTGGGCTAGTGTTAGGGTCAGGGTTAGGATCAGGGTAAGGTTTAGGGTTATTGTCAGGTTTATGGTTAAAAAAGCGGATATTTTGAAAGTTTGTGCTAGACTCCTGAAATTTTGTGTGTGTATTCCTGGCTATCCATAGCAGCTTTGTGTCAAGTTTGGTGGCTCTAGCTTGTTCTTTTGGTATTGCTGTCATAGACTCCCATTGCCTTGGGCTGGGGGCGTGGCCTCGGTGGGGGCGTGGCTTCGACCCCCTCGCCTTATATTCTTACAGCTTGCTTTCGAAAACTACGTAACAAAACATGGCCGTGTTGGGTGTCCCAGGATGCGCAAAATTCTCATCTTTGGGCTAGTGTTAGGGTCAGGGTTAGGATCAGGGTAAGGTTTAGGGTTATTGTCAGGTTTATGGTTAAAAAAGCGGATATTTTGAAAGTTTGTGCTAGACTCCTGAAATTGTGTGTGTGTATTCCTGGCTATCCATAGCAGCTTTGTGTCAAGTTTGGTGGCTCTAGCTTGTTCTTTTGGTATTGCTGTCATAGACTCCCATTGCCTTGGGCTGGGGGCGTGGCCTCGGTGGGGGCGTGGCTTCGACCCCCTCGCCTTATATTCTTACGGCTTGCTTTCGAAAACTACGTCACAAAACATGGCCGTGTTGGGTGTCCCAGGATGCGCAAAATTCTCATCTTTGGGCTAGTGTTAGGGTCAGGGTTAGGATCAGGGTAAGGTTTAGGGTTATTGTCAGGTTTATGGTTAAAAAAGCGGATATTTTGAAAGTTTGTGCTAGACTCCTGACATTTTGTGTGTGTATTCCTGGCTATCCATAGCAGCTTTGTGTCAAGTTTGGTGGCTCTAGCTTGTTCTTTTGGTATTGCTGTCATAGACTCCCATTGCCTTGGGCTGGGGGCGTGGCCTCGGTGGGGGCGTGGCTTCGACCCCCTCGCCTTATATTCTTACAGCTTGCTTTCGAAAACTACGTAACAAAACATGGCCGTGTTGGGTGTCCCAGGATGCGCAAAATTCTCATCTTTGGGCTAGTGTTAAGGTCAGGGTTAGGATCAGGGTAAGGTTTAGGGTTATTGTCAGGTTTATGGTTAAAAAAGCGGATATTTTGAAAGTTTGTGCTAGACTCCTGAAATTGTGTGTGTGTATTCCTGGCTATCCATAGCAGCTTTGTGTCAAGTTTGGTGGCTCTAGCTTGTTCTTTTGGTATTGCTGTCATAGACTCCCATTGCCTTGGGCTGGGGGCGTGGCCTCGGTGGGGGCGTGGTTTCGACCCCCTCGCCTTATATTCTTACGGCTTGCTTTCGAAAACTACGTCACAAAACATGGCCGTGTTGGGTGTCCCAGGATGCGCAAAATTCTCATCTTTGGGCTAGTGTTAGGGTCAGGGTTAGGATCAGGGTAAGGTTTAGGGTTATTGTCAGGTTTATGGTTAAAAAAGCGGATATTTTGAAAGTTTGTGCTAGACTCCTGACATTTTGTGTGTGTATTCCTGGCTATCCATAGCAGCTTTGTGTCAAGTTTGGTGGCTCTAGCTTGTTCTTTTGGTATTGCTGTCATAGACTCCCATTGCCTTGGGCTGGGGGCGTGGCCTCGGTGGGGGCGTGGCTTCGACCCCCTCGCCTTATATTCTTACGGCTTGCTTTCGAAAACTACGTCACAAAACATGGCCGTGTTGGGTGTCCCAGGATGCGCACAATTCTCATCTTTGGGCTAGTGTTAGGGTCAGGGTTAGGATCAGGGTAAGGTTTAGGGTTATTGTCAGGTTTATGGTTAAAAAAGCGGATATTTTGAAAGTTTGTGCTAGACTCCTGAAATGTTGTGTGTGTATTCCTGGCTACCCATAGCAGCTTTGTGTCAAGTTTGGTGGCTCTAGCTTGTTCTTTTGGTATTGCTGTCGTAGACTCCCATTGCCTTGGGCTGGGGGCGTGGCCTCGGTGGGGGCGTGGCTTCGACCCCCTCGCCTTATATTCTTACGGCTTGCTTTCGAAAACTACGTCACAAAACATGGCCGTGTTGGGTGTCCCAGGATGCGCAAAATTCTCATCTTTGGGCTAGTGTTAGGGTCAGGGTTAGGATCAGGGTAAGGTTTAGGGTTATTGTCAGGTTTATGGTTAAAAAAGCGGATATTTTGAAAGTTTGTGCTAGACTCCTGAAGTTTTGTGTGTGTATTCCTGGCTACCCATAGCAGCTTTGTGTCAAGTTTGGTGGCTCTAGCTTGTTCTTTTGGTATTGCTGTCATAGACTCCCATTGCCTTGGGCTGGGGGCGTGGCCTCGGTGGGGGAGTGGCTTCGACCCCCTCGCCTTATATTCTTACGGCTTGCTTTCGAAAACTACGTCACAAAACATGGCCGTGTTGGGTGTCCCAGGATGCGCAAAATTCTCATCTTTGGGCTAGTGTTAGGGTCAGGGTTAGGATCAGGGTAAGGTTTAGGGTTATTGTCAGGTTTATGGTTAAAAAAGCGGATATTTTGAAAGTTTGTGCTAGACTCCTGAAATTTTGTGTGTGTATTCCTGGCTACCCATAGCAGCTTTGTGTCAAGTTTGGTGGCTCTAGCTGGTTCTTTTTGTATTGCTGTCATAGACTCCCATTGCCTTGGGCTGGGGGCGTGGCCTCGGTGGGGGCGTGGCTTCGACCCCCTCGCCTTATATTCTTACGGCTTGCTTTCGAAAACTACGTCACAAAACATGGCCGTGTTGGGTGTCCCAGGATGCGCAAAATTCTCATCTTTGGGCTACTGTTAGGGTCAGGGTTAGGATCAGGGTAAGGTTTAGGGTTATTGTCAGGTTTATGGTTAAAAAAGCGGATATTTTGAAAGTTTGTGCTAGACTCCTGAAATTTTGTGTGTGTATTCCTGGCTACCCATAGCAGCTTTGTGTCAAGTTTGGTGGCTCTAGCTTGTTCTTTTTGTATTGCTGTCATAGACTCCCATTGCCTTGGGCTGGGGGCGTGGCCTCGGTGGGGGCGTGGCTTCAACCCCCTCACCCTATATTCTTACGGCTTGCTTTCGAAAACTACGTCACAAAACATGGCCGTGTTGGGTGTCCCAGGATGCGCAAAATTCTCATCTTTGGGCTAGTGTTAGGGTCAGGGTTAGGATCAGGGTAAGGTTTAGGGTTATTGTCAGGTTTATGGTTAAAAAAGCGGATATTTTGAAAGTTTGTGCTAGACTCCTGAAATTTTGTGTGTGTATTCCTGGCTATCCATAGCAGCTTTGTGTCAAGTTTGGTGGCTCTAGCTTGTTCTTTTGGTATTGCTGTCATAGACTCCCATTGCCTTGGGCTGGGGGCGTGGCCTCGGTGGGGGCGTGGCTTCGACCCCCTCGCCTTATATTCTTACGGCTTGCTTTCGAAAACTACGTCACAAAACATGGCCGTGTTGGGTGTCCCAGGATGCGCAAAATTCTCATCTTTGGGCTACTGTTAGGGTCAGGGTTAGGATCAGGGTAAGGTTTAGGGTTATTGTCAGGTTTATGGTTAAAAAAGCGGATATTTTGAAAGTTTGTGCTAGACTCCTGAAATTTTGTGTGTGTATTCCTGGCTACCCATAGCAGCTTTGTGTCAAGTTTGGTGGCTCTAGCTTGTTCTTTTGGTATTGCTGTCATAGACTCCCATTGCCTTGGGCTGGGGGCGTGGCCTCGGTGGGGGCGTGGCTTCGACCCCCTCGCCTAATATTCTTACGGCTTGCTTTCGAAAACTACGTCACAAAACATGGCCGTGTTGGGTGT
The DNA here is from genome assembly GCF_910591455.1 of Pholis gunnellus. NCBI lineage: Eukaryota > Metazoa > Chordata > Actinopteri > Perciformes > Pholidae > Pholis > Pholis gunnellus. Next base: position 2,715,157 of record NC_136545.1, on the reverse strand, counting down.
CCCAGGATGCGCAAAATTCTCATCTTTGGGCTACTGTTAGGGTCAGGGTTAGGATCAGGGTAAGGTTTAGGGTTATTGTCAGGTTTATGGTTAAAAAAGCGGATATTTTGAAAGTTTGTGCTAGACTCCTGAAATTTTGTGTGTGTATTCCTGGCTACCCATAGCAGCTTTGTGTCAAGTTTGGTGGCTCTAGCTTGTTCTTTTGGTATTGCTGTCATAGACTCCCATTGCCTTGGGCTGGGGGCGTGGCCTCGGTGGGGGCGTGGCTTCGACCCCCTCGCCTTATATTCTTACGGCTTGCTTTCGAAAACTACGTCACAAAACATGGCCGTGTTGGGTGTCCCAGGATGCGCAAAATTCTCATCTTTGGGCTAGTGTTGGGGTCAGGGTTAGGATCAGGGTAAGGTTTAGGGTTATTGTCAGGTTTATGGTTAAAAAAGCGGATATTTTGAAAGTTTGTGCTAGACTCCTGAAATTTTGTGTGTGTATTCCTGGCTATCCATAGCAGCTTTGTGTCAAGTTTGGTGGCTCTAGCTTGTTCTTTTGGTATTGCTGTCATAGACTCCCATTGCCTTGGGCTGGGGGCGTGGCCTCGGTGGGGGCGTGGCTTCGACCCCCTCGCCTTATATTCTTACGGCTTGCTTTCGAAAACTACGTCACAAAACATGGCCGTGTTGGGTGTCCCAGGATGCGCAAAATTCTCATCTTTGGGCTACTGTTAGGGTCAGGGTTAGGATCAGGGTAAGGTTTAGGGTTATTGTCAGGTTTATGGTTAAAAAAGCGGATATTTTGAAAGTTTGTGCTAGACTCCTGAAATTTTGTGTGTGTATTCCTGGCTACCCATAGCAGCTTTGTGTCAAGTTTGGTGGCTCTAGCTTGTTCTTTTGGTATTGCTGTCATAGACTCCCATTGCCTTGGGCTGGGGGCGTGGCCTCGGTGGGGGCGTGGCTTCGACCCCCTCGCCTAATATTCTTACGGCTTGCTTTCGAAAACTACGTCACAAAACATGGCCGTGTTGGGTGTCCCAGGATGCGCAAAATTCTCATCTTTGGGCTACTGTTAGGGTCAGGGTTAGGATCAGGGTAAGGTTTAGGGTTATTGTCAGGTTTATGGTTAAAAAAGCGGATATTTTGAAAGTTTGTGCTAGACTCCTGAAATTTTGTGTGTGTATTCCTGGCTACCCATAGCAGCTTTGTGTCAAGTTTGGTGGCTCTAGCTTGTTCTTTTGGTATTGCTGTCATAGACTCCCATTGCCTTGGGCTGGGGGCGTGGCCTCGGTGGGGGCGTGGCTTCGACCCCCTCGCCTTATATTCTTACGGCTTGCTTTCGAAAACTACGTCACAAAACATGGCCGTGTTGGGTGTCCCAGGATGCGCAAAATTCTCATCTTTGGGCTAGTGTTAGGGTCAGGGTTAGGATCAGGGTAAGGTTTAGGGTTATTGTCAGGTTTATGGTTAAAAAAGCGGATATTTTGAAAGTTTGTGCTAGACTCCTGAAATTTTGTGTGTGTATTCCTGGCTATCCATAGCAGCTTTGTGTCAAGTTTGGTGGCTCTAGCTTGTTCTTTTGGTATTGCTGTCATAGACTCCCATTGCCTTGGGCTGGGGGCGTGGCCTCGGTGGGGGCGTGGCTTCGACCCCCTCGCCTTATATTCTTACAGCTTGCTTTCGAAAACTACGTAACAAAACATGGCCGTGTTGGGTGTCCCAGGATGCGCAAAATTCTCATCTTTGGGCTAGTGTTAGGGTCAGGGTTAGGATCAGGGTAAGGTTTAGGGTTATTGTCAGGTTTATGGTTAAAAAAGCGGATATTTTGAAAGTTTGTGCTAGACTCCTGAAATTGTGTGTGTGTATTCCTGGCTATCCATAGCAGCTTTGTGTCAAGTTTGGTGGCTCTAGCTTGTTCTTTTGGTATTGCTGTCATAGACTCCCATTGCCTTGGGCTGGGGGCGTGGCCTCGGTGGGGGCGTGGCTTCGACCCCCTCGCCTTATATTCTTACGGCTTGCTTTCGAAAACTACGTCACAAAACATGGCCGTGTTGGGTGTCCCAGGATGCGCAAAATTCTCATCTTTGGGCTAGTGTTAGGGTCAGGGTTAGGATCAGGGTAAGGTTTAGGGTTATTGTCAGGTTTATGGTTAAAAAAGCGGATATTTTGAAAGTTTGTGCTAGACTCCTGACATTTTGTGTGTGTATTCCTGGCTATCCATAGCAGCTTTGTGTCAAGTTTGGTGGCTCTAGCTTGTTCTTTTGGTATTGCTGTCATAGACTCCCATTGCCTTGGGCTGGGGGCGTGGCCTCGGTGGGGGCGTGGCTTCGACCCCCTCGCCTTATATTCTTACAGCTTGCTTTCGAAAACTACGTAACAAAACATGGCCGTGTTGGGTGTCCCAGGATGCGCAAAATTCTCATCTTTGGGCTAGTGTTAGGGTCAGGGTTAGGATCAGGGTAAGGTTTAGGGTTATTGTCAGGTTTATGGTTAAAAAAGCGGATATTTTGAAAGTTTGTGCTAGACTCCTGAAATTGTGTGTGTGTATTCCTGGCTATCCATAGCAGCTTTGTGTCAAGTTTGGTGGCTCTAGCTTGTTCTTTTGGTATTGCTGTCATAGACTCCCATTGCCTTGGGCTGGGGGCGTGGCCTCGGTGGGGGCGTGGTTTCGACCCCCTCGCCTTATATTCTTACGGCTTGCTTTCGAAAACTACGTCACAAAACATGGCCGTGTTGGGTGTCCCAGGATGCGCAAAATTCTCATCTTTGGGCTAGTGTTAGGGTCAGGGTTAGGATCAGGGTAAGGTTTAGGGTTATTGTCAGGTTTATGGTTAAAAAAGCGGATATTTTGAAAGTTTGTGCTAGACTCCTGACATTTTGTGTGTGTATTCCTGGCTATCCATAGCAGCTTTGTGTCAAGTTTGGTGGCTCTAGCTTGTTCTTTTGGTATTGCTGTCATAGACTCCCATTGCCTTGGGCTGGGGGCGTGGCCTCGGTGGGGGCGTGGCTTCGACCCCCTCGCCTTATATTCTTACGGCTTGCTTTCGAAAACTACGTCACAAAACATGGCCGTGTTGGGTGTCCCAGGATGCGCACAATTCTCATCTTTGGGCTAGTGTTAGGGTCAGGGTTAGGATCAGGGTAAGGTTTAGGGTTATTGTCAGGTTTATGGTTAAAAAAGCGGATATTTTGAAAGTTTGTGCTAGACTCCTGAAATGTTGTGTGTGTATTCCTGGCTACCCATAGCAGCTTTGTGTCAAGTTTGGTGGCTCTAGCTTGTTCTTTTGGTATTGCTGTCGTAGACTCCCATTGCCTTGGGCTGGGGGCGTGGCCTCGGTGGGGGCGTGGCTTCGACCCCCTCGCCTTATATTCTTACGGCTTGCTTTCGAAAACTACGTCACAAAACATGGCCGTGTTGGGTGTCCCAGGATGCGCAAAATTCTCATCTTTGGGCTAGTGTTAGGGTCAGGGTTAGGATCAGGGTAAGGTTTAGGGTTATTGTCAGGTTTATGGTTAAAAAAGCGGATATTTTGAAAGTTTGTGCTAGACTCCTGAAATTTTGTGTGTGTATTCCTGGCTACCCATAGCAGCTTTGTGTCAAGTTTGGTGGCTCTAGCTTGTTCTTTTGGTATTGCTGTCATAGACTCCCATTGCCTTGGGCTGGGGGCGTGGCCTCGGTGGGGGAGTGGCTTCGACCCCCTCGCCTTATATTCTTACGGCTTGCTTTCGAAAACTACGTCACAAAACATGGCCGTGTTGGGTGTCCCAGGATGCGCAAAATTCTCATCTTTGGGCTAGTGTTAGGGTCAGGGTTAGGATCAGGGTAAGGTTTAGGGTTATTGTCAGGTTTATGGTTAAAAAAGCGGATATTTTGAAAGTTTGTGCTAGACTCCTGAAATTTTGTGTGTGTATTCCTGGCTACCCATAGCAGCTTTGTGTCAAGTTTGGTGGCTCTAGCTGGTTCTTTTTGTATTGCTGTCATAGACTCCCATTGCCTTGGGCTTGGGGCGTGGCCTCGGTGGGGGCGTGGCTTCGACCCCCTCGCCTTATATTCTTACGGCTTGCTTTCGAAAACTACGTCACAAAACATGGCCGTGTTGGGTGTCCCAGGATGCGCAAAATTCTCATCTTTGGGCTACTGTTAGGGTCAGGGTTAGGATCAGGGTAAGGTTTAGGGTTATTGTCAGGTTTATGGTTAAAAAAGCGGATATTTTGAAAGTTTGTGCTAGACTCCTGAAATTTTGTGTGTGTATTCCTGGCTACCCATAGCAGCTTTGTGTCAAGTTTGGTGGCTCTAGCTTGTTCTTTTGGTATTGCTGTCATAGACTCCCATTGCCTTGGGCTGGGGGCGTGGCCTCGGTGGGGGCGTGGCTTCAACCCCCTCACCCTATATTCTTACGGCTTGCTTTCGAAAACTACGTCACAAAACATGGCCGTGTTGGGTGTCCCAGGATGCGCAAAATTCTCATCTTTGGGCTAGTGTTAGGGTCAGGGTTAGGATCAGGGTAAGGTTTAGGGTTATTGTCAGGTTTATGGTTAAAAAAGCGGATATTTTGAAAGTTTGTGCTAGACTCCTGAAATTTTGTGTGTGTATTCCTGGCTATCCATAGCAGCTTTGTGTCAAGTTTGGTGGCTCTAGCTTGTTCTTTTGGTATTGCTGTCATAGACTCCCATTGCCTTGGGCTGGGGGCGTGGCCTCGGTGGGGGCGTGGCTTCGACCCCCTCGCCTTATATTCTTACGGCTTGCTTTCGAAAACTACGTCACAAAACATGGCCGTGTTGGGTGTCCCAGGATGCGCAAAATTCTCATCTTTGGGCTACTGTTAGGGTCAGGGTTAGGATCAGGGTAAGGTTTAGGGTTATTGTCAGGTTTATGGTTAAAAAAGCGGATATTTTGAAAGTTTGTGCTAGACTCCTGAAATTTTGTGTGTGTATTCCTGGCTACCCATAGCAGCTTTGTGTCAAGTTTGGTGGCTCTAGCTGGTTCTTTTTGTATTGCTGTCATAGACTCCCATTGCCTTGGGCTGGGGGCGTGGCCTCGGTGGGGGCGTGGCTTCGACCCCCTCGCCTTATATTCTTACGGCTTGCTTTCGAAAACTACGTCACAAAACATGGCCGTGTTGGGTGTCCCAGGATGCGCAAAATTCTCATCTTTGGGCTACTGTTAGGGTCAGGGTTAGGATCAGGGTAAGGTTTAGGGTTATTGTCAGGTTTATGGTTAAAAAAGCGGATATTTTGAAAGTTTGTGCTAGACTCCTGAAATTTTGTGTGTGTATTCCTGGCTACCCATAGCAGCTTTGTGTCAAGTTTGGTGGCTCTAGCTTGTTCTTTTGGTATTGCTGTCATAGACTCCCATTGCCTTGGGCTGGGGGCGTGGCCTCGGTGGGGGCGTGGCTTCAACCCCCTCACCCTATATTCTTACGGCTTGCTTTCGAAAACTACGTCACAAAACATGGCCGTGTTGGGTGTCCCAGGATGCGCAAAATTCTCATCTTTGGGCTAGTGTTAGGGTCAGGGTTAGGATCAGGGTAAGGTTTAGGGTTATTGTCAGGTTTATGGTTAAAAAAGCGGATATTTTGAAAGTTTGTGCTAGACTCCTGAAATTTTGTGTGTGTATTCCTGGCTATCCATAGCAGCTTTGTGTCAAGTTTGGTGGCTCTAGCTTGTTCTTTTGGTATTGCTGTCATAGACTCCCATTGCCTTGGGCTGGGGGCGTGGCCTCGGTGGGGGCGTGGCTTCGACCCCCTCGCCTTATATTCTTACGGCTTGCTTTCGAAAACTACGTCACAAAACATGGCCGTGTTGGGTGTCCCAGGATGCGCAAAATTCTCATCTTTGGGCTACTGTTAGGGTCAGGGTTAGGATCAGGGTAAGGTTTAGGGTTATTGTCAGGTTTATGGTTAAAAAAGCGGATATTTTGAAAGTTTGTGCTAGACTCCTGAAATTTTGTGTGTGTATTCCTGGCTACCCATAGCAGCTTTGTGTCAAGTTTGGTGGCTCTAGCTTGTTCTTTTGGTATTGCTGTCATAGACTCCCATTGCCTTGGGCTGGGGGCGTGGCCTCGGTGGGGGCGTGGCTTCGACCCCCTCGCCTTATATTCTTACGGCTTGCTTTCGAAAACTACGTCACAAAACATGGCCGTGTTGGGTGTCCCAGGATGCGCAAAATTCTCATCTTTGGGCTACTGTTAGGGTCAGGGTTAGGATCAGGGTAAGGTTTAGGGTTATTGTCAGGTTTATGGTTAAAAAAGCGGATATTTTGAAAGTTTGTGCTAGACTCCTGAAATTTTGTGTGTGTATTCCTGGCTACCCATAGCAGCTTTGTGTCAAGTTTGGTGGCTCTAGCTTGTTCTTTTGGTATTGCTGTCATAGACTCCCATTGCCTTGGGCTGGGGGCGTGGCCTCGGTGGGGGCGTGGCTTCGACCCCCTCGCCTTATATTCTTACGGCTTGCTTTCGAAAACTACGTCACAAAACATGGCCGTGTTGGGTGTCCCAGGATGCGCAAAATTCTCATCTTTGGGCTACTGTTAGGGTCAGGGTTAGGATCAGGGTAAGGTTTAGGGTTATTGTCAGGTTTATGGTTAAAAAAGCGGATATTTTGAAAGTTTGTGCTAGACTCCTGAAATTTTGTGTGTGTATTCCTGGCTACCCATAGCAGCTTTGTGTCAAGTTTGGTGGCTCTAGCTTGTTCTTTTGGTATTGCTGTCATAGACTCCCATTGCCTTGGGCTGGGGGCGTGGCCTCGGTGGGGGCGTGGCTTCGACCCCCTCGCCTTATATTCTTACGGCTTGCTTTCGAAAACTACGTCACAAAACATGGCCGTGTTGGGTGTCCCAGGATGCGCAAAATTCTCATCTTTGGGCTAGTGTTAGGGTCAGGGTTAGGATCAGGGTAAGGTTTAGGGTTATTGTCAGGTTTATGGTTAAAAAAGCGGATATTTTGAAAGTTTGTGCTAGACTCCTGAAATTTTGTGTGTGTATTCCTGGCTATCCATAGCAGCTTTGTGTCAAGTTTGGTGGCTCTAGCTTGTTCTTTTGGTATTGCTGTCATAGACTCCCATAGCCTTGGGCTGGGGGCGTGGCCTCGGTGGGGGCGTGGCTTCGACCCCCTCGCCTTATATTCTTACGGCTTGCTTTCGAAAACTACGTCACAAAACATGGCCGTGTTGGGTGTCCCAGGATGCGCAAAATTCTCATCTTTGGGCTACTGTTAGGGTCAGGGTTAGGATCAGGGTAAGGTTTAGGGTTATTGTCAGGTTTATGGTTAAAAAAGCGGATATTTTGAAAGTTTGTGCTAGACTCCTGAAATTGTGTGTGTGTATTCCTGGCTACCCATAGCAGCTTTGTGTCAAGTTTGGTGGCTCTAGCTTGTTCTTTTGGTATTGCTGTCATAGACTCCCATTGCCTTGGGCTGGGGGCGTGGCCTCGGTGGGGGCGTGGCTTCGACCCCCTCGCCTTATATTCTTACGGCTTGCTTTCGAAAACTACGTCACAAAACATGGCCGTGTTGGGTGTCCCAGGATGCGCAAAATTCTCATCTTTGGGCTACTGTTAGGGTCAGGGTTAGGATCAGGGTAAGGTTTAGGGTTATTGTCAGGTTTATGGTTAAAAAAGCGGATATTTTGAAAGTTTGTGCTAGACTCCTGAAATTTTGTGTGTGTATTCCTGGCTACCCATAGCAGCTTTGTGTCAAGTTTGGTGGCTCTAGCTTGTTCTTTTGGTATTGCTGTCATAGACTCCCATTGCCTTGGGCTGGGGGCGTGGCCTCGGTGGGGGCGTGGCTTCGACCCCCTCGCCTTATATTCTTACGGCTTGCTTTCGAAAACTACGTCACAAAACATGGCCGTGTTGGGTGTCCCAGGATGCGCAAAATTCTCATCTTTGGGCTACTGTTAGGGTCAGGGTTAGGATCAGGGTAAGGTTTAGGGTTATTGTCAGGTTTATGGTTAAAAAAGCGGATATTTTGAAAGTTTGTGCTAGACTCCTGAAATTTTGTGTGTGTATTCCTGGCTACCCATAGCAGCTTTGTGTCAAGTTTGGTGGCTCTAGCTTGTTCTTTTGGTATTGCTGTCATAGACTCCCATTGCCTTGGGCTGGGGGCGTGGCCTCGGTGGGGGCGTGGCTTCGACCCCCTCGCCTTATATTCTTACGGCTTGCTTTCGAAAACTACGTCACAAAACATGGCCGTGTTGGGTGTCCCAGGATGCGCAAAATTCTCATCTTTGGGCTACTGTTAGGGTCAGGGTTAGGATCAGGGTAAGGTTTAGGGTTATTGTCAGGTTTATGGTTAAAAAAGCGGATATTTTGAAAGTTTGTGCTAGACTCCTGAAATTTTGTGTGTGTATTCCTGGCTACCCATAGCAGCTTTGTGTCAAGTTTGGTGGCTCTAGCTTGTTCTTTTGGTATTGCTGTCATAGACTCCCATTGCCTTGGGCTGGGGGCGTGGCCTCGGTGGGGGCGTGGCTTCGACCCCCTCGCCTTATATTCTTACGGCTTGCTTTCGAAAACTACGTCACAAAACATGGCCGTGTTGGGTGTCCCAGGATGCGCAAAATTCTCATCTTTGGGCTACTGTTAGGGTCAGGGTTAGGATCAGGGTAAGGTTTAGGGTTATTGTCAGGTTTATGGTTAAAAAAGCGGATATTTTGAAAGTTTGTGCTAGACTCCTGAAATTTTGTGTGTGTATTCCTGGCTACCCATAGCAGCTTTGTGTCAAGTTTGGTGGCTCTAGCTTGTTCTTTTTGTATTGCTGTCATAGACTCCCATTGCCTTGGGCTGGGGGCGTGGCCTCGGTGGGGGCGTGGCTTCAACCCCCTCACCCTATATTCTTACGGCTTGCTTTCGAAAACTACGTCACAAAACATGGCCGTGTTGGGTGTCCCAGGATGCGCAAAATTCTCATCTTTGGGCTAGTGTTAGGGTCAGGGTTAGGATCAGGGTAAGGTTTAGGGTTATTGTCAGGTTTATGGTTAAAAAAGCGGATATTTTGAAAGTTTGTGCTAGACTCCTGAAATTTTGTGTGTGTATTCCTGGCTATCCATAGCAGCTTTGTGTCAAGTTTGGTGGCTCTAGCTTGTTCTTTTGGTATTGCTGTCATAGACTCCCATTGCCTTGGGCTGGGGGCGTGGCCTCGGTGGGGGCGTGGCTTCGACCCCCTCGCCTTATATTCTTACGGCTTGCTTTCGAAAACTACGTCACAAAACATGGCCGTGTTGGGTGTCCCAGGATGCGCAAAATTCTCATCTTTGGGCTACTGTTAGGGTCAGGGTTAGGATCAGGGTAAGGTTTAGGGTTATTGTCAGGTTTATGGTTAAAAAAGCGGATATTTTGAAAGTTTGTGCTAGACTCCTGAAATTTTGTGTGTGTATTCCTGGCTACCCATAGCAGCTTTGTGTCAAGTTTGGTGGCTCTAGCTTGTTCTTTTGGTATTGCTGTCATAGACTCCCATTGCCTTGGGCTGGGGGCGTGGCCTCGGTGGGGGCGTGGCTTCGACCCCCTCGCCTTATATTCTTACGGCTTGCTTTCGAAAACTACGTCACAAAACATGGCCGTGTTGGGTGTCCCAGGATGCGCAAAATTCTCATCTTTGGGCTACTGTTAGGGTCAGGGTTAGGATCAGGGTAAGGTTTAGGGTTATTGTCAGGTTTATGGTTAAAAAAGCGGATATTTTGAAAGTTTGTGCTAGACTCCTGAAATTTTGTGTGTGTATTCCTGGCTACCCATAGCAGCTTTGTGTCAAGTTTGGTGGCTCTAGCTTGTTCTTTTGGTATTGCTGTCATAGACTCCCATTGCCTTGGGCTGGGGGCGTGGCCTCGGTGGGGGCGTGGCTTCGACCCCCTCGCCTTATATTCTTACGGCTTGCTTTCGAAAACTACGTCACAAAACATGGCCGTGTTGGGTGTCCCAGGATGCGCAAAATTCTCATCTTTGGGCTACTGTTAGGGTCAGGGTTAGGATCAGGGTAAGGTTTAGGGTTATTGTCAGGTTTATGGTTAAAAAAGCGGATATTTTGAAAGTTTGTGCTAGACTCCTGTAATTTTGTGTGTGTATTCCTGGCTACCCATAGCAGCTTTGTGTCAAGTTTGGTGGCTTTAGCTTGTTCTTTTGGTATTGCTGTCATAGACTCCCATTGCCTTGGGCTGGGGGCGTGGCCTCGGTGGGGGCGTGGCTTCGACCCCCTCGCCTTATATTCTTACGGCTTGCTTTCGAAAACTACGTCACAAAACATGGCCGTGTTGGGTGTCCCAGGATGCGCAAAATTCTCATCTTTGGGCTAGTGTTAGGGTCAGGGTTAGGATCAGGGTAAGGTTTAGGGTTATTGTCAGGTTTATGGTTAAAAAAGCGGATATTTTGAAAGTTTGTGCTAGACTCCTGAAATTTTGTGTGTGTATTCCTGGCTATCCATAGCAGCTTTGTGTCAAGTTTGGTGGCTCTAGCTTGTTCTTTTGGTATTGCTGTCATAGACTCCCATTGCCTTGGGCTGGGGGCGTGGCCTCGGTGGGGGCGTGGCTTCGACCCCCTCGCCTTATATTCTTACGGCTTGCTTTCGAAAACTACGTCACAAAACATGGCCGTGTTGGGTGTCCCAGGATGCGCAAAATTCTCATCTTTGGGCTAGTGTTAGGGTCAGGGTTAGGATCAGGGTAAGGTTTAGGGTTATTGTCAGGTTTATGGTTAAAAAAGCGGATATTTTGAAAGTTTGTGCTAGACTCCTGAAATTTTGTGTGTGTATTCCTGGCTATCCATAGCAGCTTTGTGTCAAGTTTGGTGGCTCTAGCTTGTTCTTTTGGTATTGCTGTCATAGACTCCCATTGCCTTGGGCTGGGGGCGTGGCCTCGGTGGGGGCGTGGCTTCGACCCCCTCGCCTTATATTCTTACGGCTTGCTTTCGAAAACTACGTCACAAAACATGGCCGTGTTGGGTGTCCCAGGATGCGCAAAATTCTCATCTTTGGGCTAGTGTTAGGGTCAGGGTTAGGATCAGGGTAAGGTTTAGGGTTATTGTCAGGTTTATGGTTAAAAAAGCGGATATTTTGAAAGTTTGTGCTAGACTCCTGAAATTTTGTGTGTGTATTCCTGGCTATCCATAGCAGCTTTGTGTCAAGTTTGGTGGCTCTAGCTTGTTCTTTTGGTATTGCTGTCATAGACTCCCATTGCCTTGGGCTGGGGGCGTGGCCTCGGTGGGGGCGTGGCTTCGACCCCCTCGCCTTATATTCTTACGGCTTGCTTTCGAAAACTACGTCACAAAACATGGCCGTGTTGGGTGTCCCAGGATGCGCAAAATTCTCATCTTTGGGCTAGTGTTAGGGTCAGGGTTAGGATCAGGGTAAGGTTTAGGGTTATTGTCAGGTTTATGGTTAAAAAAGCGGATATTTTGAAAGTTTGTGCTAGACTCCTGAAATTTTGTGTGTGTATTCCTGGCTATCCATAGCAGCTTTGTGTCAAGTTTGGTGGCTCTAGCTTGTTCTTTTGGTATTGCTGTCATAGACTCCCATTGCCTTGGGCTGGGGGCGTGGCCTCGGTGGGGGCGTGGCTTCGACCCCCTCGCCTTATATTCTTACGGCTTGCTTTCGAAAACTACGTCACAAAACATGGCCGTGTTGGGTGTCCCAGGATGCGCAAAATTCTCATCTTTGGGCTAGTGTTAGGGTCAGGGTTAGGATCAGGGTAAGGTTTAGGGTTATTGTCAGGTTTATGGTTAAAAAAGCGGATATTTTGAAAGTTTGTGCTAGACTCCTGAAATTTTGTGTGTGTATTCCTGGCTACCCATAGCAGCTTTGTGTCAAGTTTGGTGGCTCTAGCTTGTTCTTTTGGTATTGCTGTCATAGACTCCCATTGCCTTGGGCTGGGGGCGTGGCCTCGGTGGGGGCGTGGCTTCAACCCCCTCACCCTATATTCTTACGGCTTGCTTTCGAAAACTACGTCACAAAACATGGCCGTGTTGGGTGTCCCAGGATGCGCAAAATTCTCATCTTTGGGCTAGTGTTAGGGTCAGGGTTAGGATCAGGGTAAGGTTTAGGGTTATTGTCAGGTTTATGGTTAAAAAAGCGGATATTTTGAAAGTTTGTGCTAGACTCCTGAAATTTTGTGTGTGTATTCCTGGCTATCCATAGCAGCTTTGTGTCAAGTTTGGTGGCTCTAGCTTGTTCTTTTGGTATTGCTGTCATAGACTCCCATTGCCTTGGGCTGGGGGCGTGGCCTCGGTGGGGGCGTGGCTTCGACCCCCTCGCCTTATATTCTTACAGCTTGCTTTCGAAAACTACGTCACAAAACATGGCCGTGTTGGGTGTCCCAGGATGCGCAAAATTCTCATCTTTGGGCTAGTGTTAGGGTCAGGGTTAGGATCAGGGTAAGGTTTAGGGTTATTGTCAGGTTTATGGTTAAAAAAGCGGATATTTTGAAAGTTTGTGCTAGACTCCTGAAATTTTGTGTGTGTATTCCTGGCTATTCATAGCAGCTTTGTGTCAAGTTTGGTGGCTCTAGCTTGTTCTTTTGGTATTGCTGTCATAGACTCCCATTGCCTTGGGCTGGGGGCGTGGCCTCGGTGGGGGCGTGGCTTCGACCCCCTCGCCTTATATTCTTACGGCTTGCTTTCGAAAACTACGTCACAAAACATGGCCGTGTTGGGTGTCCCAGGATGCGCAAAATTCTCATCTTTGGGCTAGTGTTAGGGTCAGGGTTAGGATCAGGGTAAGGTTTAGGGTTATTGTCAGGTTTATGGTTAAAAAAGCGGATATTTTGAAAGTTTGTGCTAGACTCCTGAAATTTTGTGTGTGTATTCCTGGCTACCCATAGCAGCTTTGTGTCAAGTTTGGTGGCTCTAGCTTGTTCTTTTGGTATTGCTGTCATAGACTCCCATTGCCTTGGGCTGGGGGCGTGGCCTCGGTGGGGGCGTGGCTTCAACCCCCTCACCCTATATTCTTACGGCTTGCTTTCGAAAACTACGTCACAAAACATGGCCGTGTTGGGTGTCCCAGGATGCGCAAAATTCTCATCTTTGGGCTAGTGTTAGGGTCAGGGTTAGGATCAGGGTAAGGTTTAGGGTTATTGTCAGGTTTATGGTTAAAAAAGCGGATATTTTGAAAGTTTGTGCTAGACTCCTGAAATTTTGTGTGTGTATTCCTGGCTATCCATAGCAGCTTTGTGTCAAGTTTGGTGGCTCTAGCTTGTTCTTTTGGTATTGCTGTCATAGACTCCCATTGCCTTGGGCTGGGGGCGTGGCCTCGGTGGGGGCGTGGCTTCGACCCCCTCGCCTTATATTCTTACGGCTTGCTTTCGAAAACTACGTCACAAAACATGGCCGTGTTGGGTGTCCCAGGATGCGCAAAATTCTCATCTTTGGGCTAGTGTTAGGGTCAGGGTTAGGATCAGGGTAAGGTTTAGGGTTATTGTCAGGTTTATGGTTAAAAAAGCGGATATTTTGAAAGTTTGTGCTAGACTCCTGAAATTTTGTGTGTGTATTCCTGGCTATCCATAGCAGCTTTGTGTCAAGTTTGGTGGCTCTAGCTTGTTCTTTTGGTATTGCTGTCATAGACTCCCATTGCCTTGGGCTGGGGGCGTGGCCTCGGTGGGGGCGTGGCTTCGACCCCCTCGCCTTATATTCTTACGGCTTGCTTTCGAAAACTACGTCACAAAACATGGCCGTGTTGGGTGTCCCAGGATGCGCAAAATTCTCATCTTTGGGCTAGTGTTAGGGTCAGGGTTAGGATCAGGGTAAGGTTTAGGGTTATTGTCAGGTTTATGGTTAAAAAAGCGGATATTTTGAAAGTTTGTGCTAGACTCCTGAAATTTTGTGTGTGTATTCCTGGCTACCCATAGCAGCTTTGTGTCAAGTTTGGTGGCTCTAGCTTGTTCTTTTGGTATTGCTGTCATAGACTCCCATTGCCTTGGGCTGGGGGCGTGGCCTCGGTGGGGGCGTGGCTTCAACCCCCTCACCCTATATTCTTACGGCTTGCTTTCGAAAACTACGTCACAAAACATGGCCGTGTTGGGTGTCCCAGGATGCGCAAAATTCTCATCTTTGGGCTAGTGTTAGGGTCAGGGTTAGGATCAGGGTAAGGTTTAGGGTTATTGTCAGGTTTATGGTTAAAAAAGCGGATATTTTGAAAGTTTGTGCTAGACTCCTGAAATTTTGTGTGTGTATTCCTGGCTATCCATAGCAGCTTTGTGTCAAGTTTGGTGGCTCTAGCTTGTTCTTTTGGTATTGCTGTCATAGACTCCCATTGCCTTGGGCTGGGGGCGTGGCCTCGGTGGGGGCGTGGCTTCGACCCCCTCGCCTTATATTCTTACGGCTTGCTTTCGAAAACTACGTCACAAAACATGGCCGTGTTGGGTGTCCCAGGATGCGCAAAATTCTCATCTTTGGGCTAGTGTTAGGGTCAGGGTTAGGATCAGGGTAAGGTTTAGGGTTATTGTCAGGTTTATGGTTAAAAAAGCGGATATTTTGAAAGTTTGTGCTAGACTCCTGAAATTTTGTGTGTGTATTCCTGGCTATCCATAGCAGCTTTGTGTCAAGTTTGGTGGCTCTAGCTTGTTCTTTTGGTATTGCTGTCATAGACTCCCATTGCCTTGGGCTGGGGGCGTGGCCTCGGTGGGGGCGTGGCTTCGACCCCCTCGCCTTATATTCTTACGGCTTGCTTTCGAAAACTACGTCACAAAACATGGCCGTGTTGGGTGTCCCAGGATGCGCAAAATTCTCATCTTTGGGCTAGTGTTAGGGTCAGGGTTAGGATCAGGGTAAGGTTTAGGGTTATTGTCAGGTTTATGGTTAAAAAAGCGGATATTTTGAAAGTTTGTGCTAGACTCCTGAAATTTTGTGTGTGTATTCCTGGCTACCCATAGCAGCTTTGTGTCAAGTTTGGTGGCTCTAGCTTGTTCTTTTGGTATTGCTGTCATAGACTCCCATTGCCTTGGGCTGGGGGCGTGGCCTCGGTGGGGGCGTGGCTTCAACCCCCTCACCCTATATTCTTACGGCTTGCTTTCGAAAACTACGTCACAAAACATGGCCGTGTTGGGTGTCCCAGGATGCGCAAAATTCTCATCTTTGGGCTAGTGTTAGGGTCAGGGTTAGGATCAGGGTAAGGTTTAGGGTTATTGTCAGGTTTATGGTTAAAAAAGCGGATATTTTGAAAGTTTGTGCTAGACTCCTGAAATTTTGTGTGTGTATTCCTGGCTATCCATAGCAGCTTTGTGTCAAGTTTGGTGGCTCTAGCTTGTTCTTTTGGTATTGCTGTCATAGACTCCCATTGCCTTGGGCTGGGGGCGTGGCCTCGGTGGGGGCGTGGCTTCGACCCCCTCGCCTTATATTCTTACGGCTTGCTTTCGAAAACTACGTCACAAAACATGGCCGTGTTGGGTGTCCCAGGATGCGCAAAATTCTCATCTTTGGGCTAGTGTTAGGGTCAGGGTTAGGATCAGGGTAAGGTTTAGGGTTATTGTCAGGTTTATGGTTAAAAAAGCGGATATTTTGAAAGTTTGTGCTAGACTCCTGAAATTTTGTGTGTGTATTCCTGGCTATCCATAGCAGCTTTGTGTCAAGTTTGGTGGCTCTAGCTTGTTCTTTTGGTATTGCTGTCATAGACTCCCATTGCCTTGGGCTGGGGGCGTGGCCTCGGTGGGGGCGTGGCTTCGACCCCCTCGCCTTATATTCTTACGGCTTGCTTTCGAAAACTACGTCACAAAACATGGCCGTGTTGGGTGTCCCAGGATGCGCAAAATTCTCATCTTTGGGCTAGTGTTAGGGTCAGGGTTAGGATCAGGGTAAGGTTTAGGGTTATTGTCAGGTTTATGGTTAAAAAAGCGGATATTTTGAAAGTTTGTGCTAGACTCCTGAAATTTTGTGTGTGTATTCCTGGCTACCCATAGCAGCTTTGTGTCAAGTTTGGTGGCTCTAGCTTGTTCTTTTGGTATTGCTGTCATAGACTCCCATTGCCTTGGGCTGGGGGCGTGGCCTCGGTGGGGGCGTGGCTTCAACCCCCTCACCCTATATTCTTACGGCTTGCTTTCGAAAACTACGTCACAAAACATGGCCGTGTTGGGTGTCCCAGGATGCGCAAAATTCTCATCTTTGGGCTAGTGTTAGGGTCAGGGTTAGGATCAGGGTAAGGTTTAGGGTTATTGTCAGGTTTATGGTTAAAAAAGCGGATATTTTGAAAGTTTGTGCTAGACTCCTGAAATTTTGTGTGTGTATTCCTGGCTATCCATAGCAGCTTTGTGTCAAGTTTGGTGGCTCTAGCTTGTTCTTTTGGTATTGCTGTCATAGACTCCCATTGCCTTGGGCTGGGGGCGTGGCCTCGGTGGGGGCGTGGCTTCGACCCCCTCGCCTTATATTCTTACGGCTTGCTTTCGAAAACTACGTCACAAAACATGGCCGTGTTGGGTGTCCCAGGATGCGCAAAATTCTCATCTTTGGGCTAGTGTTAGGGTCAGGGTTAGGATCAGGGTAAGGTTTAGGGTTATTGTCAGGTTTATGGTTAAAAAAGCGGATATTTTGAAAGTTTGTGCTAGACTCCTGAAATTTTGTGTGTGTATTCCTGGCTATCCATAGCAGCTTTGTGTCAAGTTTGGTGGCTCTAGCTTGTTCTTTTGGTATTGCTGTCATAGACTCCCATTGCCTTGGGCTGGGGGCGTGGCCTCGGTGGGGGCGTGGCTTCGACCCCCTCGCCTTATATTCTTACGGCTTGCTTTCGAAAACTACGTCACAAAACATGGCCGTGTTGGGTGTCCCAGGATGCGCAAAATTCTCATCTTTGGGCTAGTGTTAGGGTCAGGGTTAGGATCAGGGTAAGGTTTAGGGTTATTGTCAGGTTTATGGTTAAAAAAGCGGATATTTTGAAAGTTTGTGCTAGACTCCTGAAATTTTGTGTGTGTATTCCTGGCTATCCATAGCAGCTTTGTGTCAAGTTTGGTGGCTCTAGCTTGTTCTTTTGGTATTGCTGTCATAGACTCCCATTGCCTTGGGCTGGGGGCGTGGCCTCGGTGGGGGCGTGGCTTCGACCCCCTCGCCTTATATTCTTACGGCTTGCTTTCGAAAACTACGTCACAAAACATGGCCGTGTTGGGTGTCCCAGGATGCGCAAAATTCTCATCTTTGGGCTAGTGTTAGGGTCAGGGTTAGGATCAGGGTAAGGTTTAGGGTTATTGTCAGGTTTATGGTTAAAAAAGCGGATATTTTGAAAGTTTGTGCTAGACTCCTGAAATTTTGTGTGTGTATTCCTGGCTACCCATAGCAGCTTTGTGTCAAGTTTGGTGGCTCTAGCTTGTTCTTTTGGTATTGCTGTCATAGACTCCCATTGCCTTGGGCTGGGGGCGTGGCCTCGGTGGGGGCGTGGCTTCGACCCCCTCGCCTTATATTCTTACGGCTTGCTTTCGAAAACTACGTCACAAAACATGGCCGTGTTGGGTGTCCCAGGATGCGCAAAATTCTCATCTTTGGGCTACTGTTAGGGTCAGGGTTAGGATCAGGGTAAGGTTTAGGGTTATTGTCAGGTTTATGGTTAAAAAAGCGGATATTTTGAAAGTTTGTGCTAGACTCCTGAAATTTTGTGTGTGTATTGCTGGCTACCCATAGCAGCTTTGTGTCAAGTTTGGTGGCTCTAGCTTGTTCTTTTGGTATTGCTGTCATAGACTCCCATTGCCTTGGGCTGGGGGCGTGGCCTCGGTGGGGGCGTGGCTTCGACCCCCTCGCCTTATATTCTTACGGCTTGCTTTCGAAAACTACGTCACAAAACATGGCCGTGTTGGGTGTCCCAGGATGCGCAAAATTCTCATCTTTGGGCTACTGTTAGGGTCAGGGTTAGGATCAGGGTAAGGTTTAGGGTTATTGTCAGGTTTATGGTTAAAAAAGCGGATATTTTGAAAGTTTGTGCTAGACTCCTGAAATTTTGTGTGTGTATTCCTGGCTACCCATAGCAGCTTTGTGTCAAGTTTGGTGGCTCTAGCTTGTTCTTTTTGTATTGCTGTCATAGACTCCCATTGCCTTGGGCTGGGGGCGTGGCCTCGGTGGGGGCGTGGCTTCGACCCCCTCGCCTTATATTCTTACGGCTTGCTTTCGAAAACTACGTCACAAAACATGGCCGTGTTGGGTGTCCCAGGATGCGCAAAATTCTCATCTTTGGGCTACTGTTAGGGTCAGGGTTAGGATCAGGGTAAGGTTTAGGGTTATTGTCAGGTTTATGGTTAAAAAAGCGGATATTTTGAAAGTTTGTGCTAGACTCCTGAAATTTTGTGTGTGTATTCCTGGCTACCCATAGCAGCTTTGTGTCAAGTTTGGTGGCTCTAGCTTGTTCTTTTTGTATTGCTGTCATAGACTCCCATTGCCTTGGGCTGGGGGCGTGGCCTCGGTGGGGGCGTGGCTTCAACCCCCTCACCCTATATTCTTACGGCTTGCTTTCGAAAACTACGTCACAAAACATGGCCGTGTTGGGTGTCCCAGGATGCGCAAAATTCTCATCTTTGGGCTAGTGTTAGGGTCAGGGTTAGGATCAGGGTAAGGTTTAGGGTTATTGTCAGGTTTATGGTTAAAAAAGCGGATATTTTGAAAGTTTGTGCTAGACTCCTGAAATTTTGTGTGTGTATTCCTGGCTATCCATAGCAGCTTTGTGTCAAGTTTGGTGGCTCTAGCTTGTTCTTTTGGTATTGCTGTCATAGACTCCCATTGCCTTGGGCTGGGGGCGTGGCCTCGGTGGGGGCGTGGCTTCGACCCCCTCGCCTTATATTCTTACGGCTTGCTTTCGAAAACTACGTCACAAAACATGGCCGTGTTGGGTGTCCCAGGATGCGCAAAATTCTCATCTTTGGGCTACTGTTAGGGTCAGGGTTAGGATCAGGGTAAGGTTTAGGGTTATTGTCAGGTTTATGGTTAAAAAAGCGGATATTTTGAAAGTTTGTGCTAGACTCCTGAAATTTTGTGTGTGTATTCCTGGCTACCCATAGCAGCTTTGTGTCAAGTTTGGTGGCTCTAGCTTGTTCTTTTGGTATTGCTGTCATAGACTCCCATTGCCTTGGGCTGGGGGCGTGGCCTCGGTGGGGGCGTGGCTTCGACCCCCTCGCCTTATATTCTTACGGCTTGCTTTCGAAAACTACGTCACAAAACATGGCCGTGTTGGGTGTCCCAGGATGCGCAAAATTCTCATCTTTGGGCTAGTGTTAGGGTCAGGGTTAGGATCAGGGTAAGGTTTAGGGTTATTGTCAGGTTTATGGTTAAAAAAGCGGATATTTTGAAAGTTTGTGCTAGACTCCTGAAATTTTGTGTGTGTATTCCTGGCTATCCATAGCAGCTTTGTGTCAAGTTTGGTGGCTCTAGCTTGTTCTTTTGGTATTGCTGTCATAGACTCCCATTGCCTTGGGCTGGGGGCGTGGCCTCGGTGGGGGCGTGGCTTCGACCCCCTCGCCTTATATTCTTACGGCTTGCTTTCGAAAACTACGTCACAAAACATGGCCGTGTTGGGTGTCCCAGGATGCGCAAAATTCTCATCTTTGGGCTACTGTTAGGGTCAGGGTTAGGATCAGGGTAAGGTTTAGGGTTATTGTCAGGTTTATGGTTAAAAAAGCGGATATTTTGAAAGTTTGTGCTAGACTCCTGAAATTTTGTGTGTGTATTCCTGGCTACCCATAGCAGCTTTGTGTCAAGTTTGGTGGCTCTAGCTTGTTCTTTTTGTATTGCTGTCATAGACTCCCATTGCCTTGGGCTGGGGGCGTGGCCTCGGTGGGGGCGTGGCTTCAACCCCCTCACCCTATATTCTTACGGCTTGCTTTCGAAAACTACGTCACAAAACATGGCCGTGTTGGGTGTCCCAGGATGCGCAAAATTCTCATCTTTGGGCTAGTGTTAGGGTCAGGGTTAGGATCAGGGTAAGGTTTAGGGTTATTGTCAGGTTTATGGTTAAAAAAGCGGATATTTTGAAAGTTTGTGCTAGACTCCTGAAATTTTGTGTGTGTATTCCTGGCTATCCATAGCAGCTTTGTGTCAAGTTTGGTGGCTCTAGCTTGTTCTTTTGGTATTGCTGTCATAGACTCCCATTGCCTTGGGCTGGGGGCGTGGCCTCGGTGGGGGCGTGGCTTCGACCCCCTCGCCTTATATTCTTACGGCTTGCTTTCGAAAACTACGTCACAAAACATGGCCGTGTTGGGTGTCCCAGGATGCGCAAAATTCTCATCTTTGGGCTACTGTTAGGGTCAGGGTTAGGATCAGGGTAAGGTTTAGGGTTATTGTCAGGTTTATGGTTAAAAAAGCGGATATTTTGAAAGTTTGTGCTAGACTCCTGAAATTTTGTGTGTGTATTCCTGGCTACCCATAGCAGCTTTGTGTCAAGTTTGGTGGCTCTAGCTTGTTCTTTTGGTATTGCTGTCATAGACTCCCATTGCCTTGGGCTGGGGGCGTGGCCTCGGTGGGGGCGTGGCTTCGACCCCCTCGCCTTATATTCTTACGGCTTGCTTTCGAAAACTACGTCACAAAACATGGCCGTGTTGGGTGTCCCAGGATGCGCAAAATTCTCATCTTTGGGCTACTGTTAGGGTCAGGGTTAGGATCAGGGTAAGGTTTAGGGTTATTGTCAGGTTTATGGTTAAAAAAGCGGATATTTTGAAAGTTTGTGCTAGACTCCTGAAATTTTGTGTGTGTATTCCTGGCTACCCATAGCAGCTTTGTGTCAAGTTTGGTGGCTCTAGCTTGTTCTTTTGGTATTGCTGTCATAGACTCCCATTGCCTTGGGCTGGGGGCGTGGCCTCGGTGGGGGCGTGGCTTCAACCCCCTCACCCTATATTCTTACGGCTTGCTTTCGAAAACTACGTCACAAAACATGGCCGTGTTGGGTGTCCCAGGATGCGCAAAATTCTCATCTTTGGGCTAGTGTTAGGGTCAGGGTTAGGATCAGGGTAAGGTTTAGGGTTATTGTCAGGTTTATGGTTAAAAAAGCGGATATTTTGAAAGTTTGTGCTAGACTCCTGAAATTTTGTGTGTGTATTCCTGGCTATCCATAGCAGCTTTGTGTCAAGTTTGGTGGCTCTAGCTTGTTCTTTTGGTATTGCTGTCATAGACTCCCATTGCCTTGGGCTGGGGGCGTGGCCTCGGTGGGGGCGTGGCTTCGACCCCCTCGCCTTATATTCTTACGGCTTGCTTTCGAAAACTACGTCACAAAACATGGCCGTGTTGGGTGTCCCAGGATGCGCAAAATTCTCATCTTTGGGCTACTGTTAGGGTCAGGGTTAGGATCAGGGTAAGGTTTAGGGTTATTGTCAGGTTTATGGTTAAAAAAGCGGATATTTTGAAAGTTTGTGCTAGACTCCTGAAATTTTGTGTGTGTATTCCTGGCTACCCATAGCAGCTTTGTGTCAAGTTTGGTGGCTCTAGCTTGTTCTTTTGGTATTGCTGTCATAGACTCCCATTGCCTTGGGCTGGGGGCGTGGCCTCGGTGGGGGCGTGGCTTCGACCCCCTCGCCTTATATTCTTACGGCTTGCTTTCGAAAACTACGTCACAAAACATGGCCGTGTTGGGTGTCCCAGGATGCGCAAAATTCTCATCTTTGGGCTAGTGTTAGGGTCAGGGTTAGGATCAGGGTAAGGTTTAGGGTTATTGTCAGGTTTATGGTTAAAAAAGCGGATATTTTGAAAGTTTGTGCTAGACTCCTGAAATTTTGTGTGTGTATTCCTGGCTATCCATAGCAGCTTTGTGTCAAGTTTGGTGGCTCTAGCTTGTTCTTTTGGTATTGCTGTCATAGACTCCCATTGCCTTGGGCTGGGGGCGTGGCCTCGGTGGGGGCGTGGCTTCGACCCCCTCGCCTTATATTCTTACGGCTTGCTTTCGAAAACTACGTCACAAAACATGGCCGTGTTGGGTGTCCCAGGATGCGCAAAATTCTCATCTTTGGGCTACTGTTAGGGTCAGGGTTAGGATCAGGGTAAGGTTTAGGGTTATTGTCAGGTTTATGGTTAAAAAAGCGGATATTTTGAAAGTTTGTGCTAGACTCCTGAAATTTTGTGTGTGTATTCCTGGCTACCCATAGCAGCTTTGTGTCAAGTTTGGTGGCTCTAGCTTGTTCTTTTTGTATTGCTGTCATAGACTCCCATTGCCTTGGGCTGGGGGCGTGGCCTCGGTGGGGGCGTGGCTTCAACCCCCTCACCCTATATTCTTACGGCTTGCTTTCGAAAACTACGTCACAAAACATGGCCGTGTTGGGTGTCCCAGGATGCGCAAAATTCTCATCTTTGGGCTAGTGTTAGGGTCAGGGTTAGGATCAGGGTAAGGTTTAGGGTTATTGTCAGGTTTATGGTTAAAAAAGCGGATATTTTGAAAGTTTGTGCTAGACTCCTGAAATTTTGTGTGTGTATTCCTGGCTATCCATAGCAGCTTTGTGTCAAGTTTGGTGGCTCTAGCTTGTTCTTTTGGTATTGCTGTCATAGACTCCCATTGCCTTGGGCTGGGGGCGTGGCCTCGGTGGGGGCGTGGCTTCGACCCCCTCGCCTTATATTCTTACGGCTTGCTTTCGAAAACTACGTCACAAAACATGGCCGTGTTGGGTGTCCCAGGATGCGCAAAATTCTCATCTTTGGGCTACTGTTAGGGTCAGGGTTAGGATCAGGGTAAGGTTTAGGGTTATTGTCAGGTTTATGGTTAAAAAAGCGGATATTTTGAAAGTTTGTGCTAGACTCCTGAAATTTTGTGTGTGTATTCCTGGCTACCCATAGCAGCTTTGTGTCAAGTTTGGTGGCTCTAGCTTGTTCTTTTGGTATTGCTGTCATAGACTCCCATTGCCTTGGGCTGGGGGCGTGGCCTCGGTGGGGGCGTGGCTTCGACCCCCTCGCCTTATATTCTTACGGCTTGCTTTCGAAAACTACGTCACAAAACATGGCCGTGTTGGGTGTCCCAGGATGCGCAAAATTCTCATCTTTGGGCTACTGTTAGGGTCAGGGTTAGGATCAGGGTAAGGTTTAGGGTTATTGTCAGGTTTATGGTTAAAAAAGCGGATATTTTGAAAGTTTGTGCTAGACTCCTGTAATTTTGTGTGTGTATTCCTGGCTACCCATAGCAGCTTTGTGTCAAGTTTGGTGGCTTTAGCTTGTTCTTTTGGTATTGCTGTCATAGACTCCCATTGCCTTGGGCTGGGGGCGTGGCCTCGGTGGGGGCGTGGCTTCGACCCCCTCGCCTTATATTCTTACGGCTTGCTTTCGAAAACTACGTCACAAAACATGGCCGTGTTGGGTGTCCCAGGATGCGCAAAATTCTCATCTTTGGGCTAGTGTTAGGGTCAGGGTTAGGATCAGGGTAAGGTTTAGGGTTATTGTCAGGTTTATGGTTAAAAAAGCGGATATTTTGAAAGTTTGTGCTAGACTCCTGAAATTTTGTGTGTGTATTCCTGGCTATCCATAGCAGCTTTGTGTCAAGTTTGGTGGCTCTAGCTTGTTCTTTTGGTATTGCTGTCATAGACTCCCATTGCCTTGGGCTGGGGGCGTGGCCTCGGTGGGGGCGTGGCTTCGACCCCCTCGCCTTATATTCTTACGGCTTGCTTTCGAAAACTACGTCACAAAACATGGCCGTGTTGGGTGTCCCAGGATGCGCAAAATTCTCATCTTTGGGCTACTGTTAGGGTCAGGGTTAGGATCAGGGTAAGGTTTAGGGTTATTGTCAGGTTTATGGTTAAAAAAGCGGATATTTTGAAAGTTTGTGCTAGACTCCTGAAATTTTGTGTGTGTATTCCTGGCTACCCATAGCAGCTTTGTGTCAAGTTTGGTGGCTCTAGCTTGTTCTTTTGGTATTGCTGTCATAGACTCCCATTGCCTTGGGCTGGGGGCGTGGCCTCGGTGGGGGCGTGGCTTCGACCCCCTCGCCTTATATTCTTACGGCTTGCTTTCGAAAACTACGTCACAAAACATGGCCGTGTTGGGTGTCCCAGGATGCGCAAAATTCTCATCTTTGGGCTACTGTTAGGGTCAGGGTTAGGATCAGGGTAAGGTTTAGGGTTATTGTCAGGTTTATGGTTAAAAAAGCGGATATTTTGAAAGTTTGTGCTAGACTCCTGAAATTTTGTGTGTGTATTCCTGGCTACCCATAGCAGCTTTGTGTCAAGTTTGGTGGCTCTAGCTTGTTCTTTTGGTATTGCTGTCATAGACTCCCATTGCCTTGGGCTGGGGGCGTGGCCTCGGTGGGGGCGTGGCTTCGACCCCCTCGCCTTATATTCTTACGGCTTGCTTTCGAAAACTACGTCACAAAACATGGCCGTGTTGGGTGTCCCAGGATGCGCAAAATTATCATCTTTGGGCTACTGTTAGGGTCAGGGTTAGGATCAGGGTAAGGTTTAGGGTTATTGTCAGGTTTATGGTTAAAAAAGCGGATATTTTGAAAGTTTGTGCTAGACTCCTGAAATTTTGTGTGTGTATTCCTGGCTACCCATAGCAGCTTTGTGTCAAGTTTGGTGGCTCTAGCTTGTTCTTTTTGTATTGCTGTCATAGACTCCCATTGCCTTGGGCTGGGGGCGTGGCCTCGGTGGGGGCGTGGCTTCAACCCCCTCACCCTATATTCTTACGGCTTGCTTTCGAAAACTACGTCACAAAACATGGCCGTGTTGGGTGTCCCAGGATGCGCAAAATTCTCATCTTTGGGCTAGTGTTAGGGTCAGGGTTAGGATCAGGGTAAGGTTTAGGGTTATTGTCAGGTTTATGGTTAAAAAAGCGGATATTTTGAAAGTTTGTGCTAGACTCCTGAAATTTTGTGTGTGTATTCCTGGCTATCCATAGCAGCTTTGTGTCAAGTTTGGTGGCTCTAGCTTGTTCTTTTGGTATTGCTGTCATAGACTCCCATTGCCTTGGGCTGGGGGCGTGGCCTCGGTGGGGGCGTGGCTTCGACCCCCTCGCCTTATATTCTTACGGCTTGCTTTCGAAAACTACGTCACAAAACATGGCCGTGTTGGGTGTCCCAGGATGCGCAAAATTCTCATCTTTGGGCTACTGTTAGGGTCAGGGTTAGGATCAGGGTAAGGTTTAGGGTTATTGTCAGGTTTATGGTTAAAAAAGCGGATATTTTGAAAGTTTGTGCTAGACTCCTGAAATTTTGTGTGTGTATTCCTGGCTACCCATAGCAGCTTTGTGTCAAGTTTGGTGGCTCTAGCTTGTTCTTTTGGTATTGCTGTCATAGACTCCCATTGCCTTGGGCTGGGGGCGTGGCCTCGGTGGGGGCGTGGCTTCGACCCCCTCGCCTTATATTCTTACGGCTTGCTTTCGAAAACTACGTCACAAAACATGGCCGTGTTGGGTGTCCCAGGATGCGCAAAATTCTCATCTTTGGGCTACTGTTAGGGTCAGGGTTAGGATCAGGGTAAGGTTTAGGGTTATTGTCAGGTTTATGGTTAAAAAAGCGGATATTTTGAAAGTTTGTGCTAGACTCCTGTAATTTTGTGTGTGTATTCCTGGCTACCCATAGCAGCTTTGTGTCAAGTTTGGTGGCTTTAGCTTGTTCTTTTGGTATTGCTGTCATAGACTCCCATTGCCTTGGGCTGGGGGCGTGGCCTCGGTGGGGGCGTGGCTTCGACCCCCTCGCCTTATATTCTTACGGCTTGCTTTCGAAAACTACGTCACAAAACATGGCCGTGTTGGGTGTCCCAGGATGCGCAAAATTCTCATCTTTGGGCTAGTGTTAGGGTCAGGGTTAGGATCAGGGTAAGGTTTAGGGTTATTGTCAGGTTTATGGTTAAAAAAGCGGATATTTTGAAAGTTTGTGCTAGACTCCTGAAATTTTGTGTGTGTATTCCTGGCTATCCATAGCAGCTTTGTGTCAAGTTTGGTGGCTCTAGCTTGTTCTTTTGGTATTGCTGTCATAGACTCCCATTGCCTTGGGCTGGGGGCGTGGCCTCGGTGGGGGCGTGGCTTCGACCCCCTCGCCTTATATTCTTACGGCTTGCTTTCGAAAACTACGTCACAAAACATGGCCGTGTTGGGTGTCCCAGGATGCGCAAAATTCTCATCTTTGGGCTACTGTTAGGGTCAGGGTTAGGATCAGGGTAAGGTTTAGGGTTATTGTCAGGTTTATGGTTAAAAAAGCGGATATTTTGAAAGTTTGTGCTAGACTCCTGAAATTTTGTGTGTGTATTCCTGGCTATCCATAGCAGCTTTGTGTCAAGTTTGGTGGCTCTAGCTTGTTCTTTTGGTATTGCTGTCATAGACTCCCATTGCCTTGGGCTGGGGGCGTGGCCTCGGTGGGGGCGTGGCTTCGACCCCCTCGCCTTATATTCTTACGGCTTGCTTTCGAAAACTACGTCACAAAACATGGCCGTGTTGGGTGTCCCAGGATGCGCAAAATTCTCATCTTTGGGCTACTGTTAGGGTCAGGGTTAGGATCAGGGTAAGGTTTAGGGTTATTGTCAGGTTTATGGTTAAAAAAGCGGATATTTTGAAAGTTTGTGCTAGACTCCTGAAATTTTGTGTGTGTATTCCTGGCTACCCATAGCAGCTTTGTGTCAAGTTTGGTGGCTCTAGCTTGTTCTTTTGGTATTGCTGTCATAGACTCCCATTGCCTTGGGCTGGGGGCGTGGCCTCGGTGGGGGCGTGGCTTCGACCCCCTCGCCTTATATTCTTACGGCTTGCTTTCGAAAACTACGTCACAAAACATGGCCGTGTTGGGTGTCCCAGGATGCGCAAAATTATCATCTTTGGGCTACTGTTAGGGTCAGGGTTAGGATCAGGGTAAGGTTTAGGGTTATTGTCAGGTTTATGGTTAAAAAAGCGGATATTTTGAAAGTTTGTGCTAGACTCCTGAAATTTTGTGTGTGTATTCCTGGCTACCCATAGCAGCTTTGTGTCAAGTTTGGTGGCTCTAGCTTGTTCTTTTGGTATTGCTGTCATAGACTCCCATTGCCTTGGGCTGGGGGCGTGGCCTCGGTGGGGGCGTGGCTTCGACCCCCTCGCCTTATATTCTTACGGCTTGCTTTCGAAAACTACGTCACAAAACATGGCCGTGTTGGGTGTCCCAGGATGCGCAAAATTCTCATCTTTGGGCTACTGTTAGGGTCAGGGTTAGGATCAGGGTAAGGTTTAGGGTTATTGTCAGGTTTATGGTTAAAAAAGCGGATATTTTGAAAGTTTGTGCTAGACTCCTGTAATTTTGTGTGTGTATTCCTGGCTACCCATAGCAGCTTTGTGTCAAGTTTGGTGGCTTTAGCTTGTTCTTTTGGTATTGCTGTCATAGACTCCCATTGCCTTGGGCTGGGGGCGTGGCCTCGGTGGGGGCGTGGCTTCGACCCCCTCGCCTTATATTCTTACGGCTTGCTTTCGAAAACTACGTCACAAAACATGGCCGTGTTGGGTGTCCCAGGATGCGCAAAATTCTCATCTTTGGGCTAGTGTTAGGGTCAGGGTTAGGATCAGGGTAAGGTTTAGGGTTATTGTCAGGTTTATGGTTAAAAAAGCGGATATTTTGAAAGTTTGTGCTAGACTCCTGAAATTTTGTGTGTGTATTCCTGGCTATCCATAGCAGCTTTGTGTCAAGTTTGGTGGCTCTAGCTTGTTCTTTTGGTATTGCTGTCATAGACTCCCATTGCCTTGGGCTGGGGGCGTGGCCTCGGTGGGGGCGTGGCTTCGACCCCCTCGCCTTATATTCTTACGGCTTGCTTTCGAAAACTACGTCACAAAACATGGCCGTGTTGGGTGTCCCAGGATGCGCAAAATTCTCATCTTTGGGCTACTGTTAGGGTCAGGGTTAGGATCAGGGTAAGGTTTAGGGTTATTGTCAGGTTTATGGTTAAAAAAGCGGATATTTTGAAAGTTTGTGCTAGACTCCTGAAATTTTGTGTGTGTATTCCTGGCTACCCATAGCAGCTTTGTGTCAAGTTTGGTGGCTCTAGCTTGTTCTTTTGGTATTGCTGTCATAGACTCCCATTGCCTTGTCAGGTTTATGGTTAAAAAAGCGGATATTTTGAAAGTTTGTGCTAGACTCCTGTAATTTTGTGTGTGTATTCCTGGCTACCCATAGCAGCTTTGTGTCAAGTTTGGTGGCTTTAGCTTGTTCTTTTGGTATTGCTGTCATAGACTCCCATTGCCTTGGGCTGGGGGCGTGGCCTCGGTGGGGGCGTGGCTTCGACCCCCTCGCCTTATATTCTTACGGCTTGCTTTCGAAAACTACGTCACAAAACATGGCCGTGTTGGGTGTCCCAGGATGCGCAAAATTCTCATCTTTGGGCTAGTGTTAGGGTCAGGGTTAGGATCAGGGTAAGGTTTAGGGTTATTGTCAGGTTTATGGTTAAAAAAGCGGATATTTTGAAAGTTTGTGCTAGACTCCTGAAATTTTGTGTGTGTATTCCTGGCTATCCATAGCAGCTTTGTGTCAAGTTTGGTGGCTCTAGCTTGTTCTTTTGGTATTGCTGTCATAGACTCCCATTGCCTTGGGCTGGGGGCGTGGCCTCGGTGGGGGCGTGGCTTCGACCCCCTCGCCTTATATTCTTACGGCTTGCTTTCGAAAACTACGTCACAAAACATGGCCGTGTTGGGTGTCCCAGGATGCGCAAAATTCTCATCTTTGGGCTACTGTTAGGGTCAGGGTTAGGATCAGGGTAAGGTTTAGGGTTATTGTCAGGTTTATGGTTAAAAAAGCGGATATTTTGAAAGTTTGTGCTAGACTCCTGAAATTTTGTGTGTGTATTCCTGGCCACCCATAGCAGCTTTGTGTCAAGTTTGGTGGCTCTAGCTTGTTCTTTTGGTATTGCTGTCATAGACTCCCATTGCCTTGGGCTGGGGGCGTGGCCTCGGTGGGGGCGTGGCTTCGACCCCCTCGCCTTATATTCTTACGGCTTGCTTTCGAAAACTACGTCACAAAACATGGCCGTGTTGGGTGTCCCAGGATGCGCAAAATTCTCATCTTTGGGCTAGTGTTAGGGTCAGGGTTAGGATCAGGGTAAGGTTTAGGGTTATTGTCAGGTTTATGGTTAAAAAAGCGGATATTTTGAAAGTTTGTGCTAGACTCCTGTAATTTTGTGTGTGTATTCCTGGCTATCCATAGCAGCTTTGTGTCAAGTTTGGTGGCTCTAGCTTGTTCTTTTGGTATTGCTGTCATAGACTCCCATTGCCTTGGGCTGGGGGCGTGGCCTCGGTGGGGGCGTGGCTTCGACCCCCTCGCCTTATATTCTTACTGCTTGCTTTCGAAAACTACGTCACAAAACATGGCCGTGTTGGGTGTCCCAGGATGCGCAAAATTCTCATCTTTGGGCTAGTGTTAGGGTCAGGGTTAGGATCAGGGTAAGGTTTAGGGTTATTGTCAGGTTTATGGTTAAAAAAGCGGATATTTTGAAAGTTTGTGCTAGACTCCTGAAATTTTGTGTGTGTATTCCTGGCTACCCATAGCAGCTTTGTGTCAAGTTTGGTGGCTCTAGCTTGTTCTTTTGGTATTGTTGTCATAGACTCCCATTGCCTTGGGCTGGGGGCGTGGCCTCGGTGGGGGCGTGGCTTCGACCCCCTCGCCTTATATTCTTACGGCTTGCTTTCGAAAACTACGTCACAAAACATGGCCGTGTTGGGTGTCCCAGGATGCGCAAAATTCTCATCTTTGGGCTAGTGTTAGGGTCAGGGTTAGGATCAGGGTAAGGTTTAGGGTTATTGTCAGGTTTATGGTTAAAAAAGCGGATATTTTGAAAGTTTGTGCTAGACTCCTGAAATTTTGTGTGTGTATTCCTGGCTACCCATAGCAGCTTTGTGTCAAGTTTGGTGGCTCTAGCTTGTTCTTTTGGTATTGCTGTCATAGACTCCCATTGCCTTGGGCTGGGGGCGTGGCCTCGGTGGGGGCGTGGCTTCGACCCCCTCGCCTTATATTCTTACGGCTTGCTTTCGAAAACTACGTCACAAAACATGGCCGTGTTGGGTGTCCCAGGATGCGCAAAATTCTCATCTTTGGGCTACTGTTAGGGTCAGGGTTAGGATCAGGGTAAGGTTTAGGGTTATTGTCAGGTTTATGGTTAAAAAAGCGGATATTTTGAAAGTTTGTGCTAGACTCCTGAAATTTTGTGTGTGTATTCCTGGCTACCCATAGCAGCTTTGTGTCAAGTTTGGTGGCTCTAGCTTGTTCTTTTGGTATTGCTGTCATAGACTCCCATTGCCTTGGGCTGGGGGCGTGGCCTCGGTGGGGGCGTGGCTTCGACCCCCTCGCCTTATATTCTTACGGCTTGCTTTCGAAAACTACGTCACAAAACATGGCCGTGTTGGGTGTCCCAGGATGCGCAAAATTCTCATCTTTGGGCTACTGTTAGGGTCAGGGTTAGGATCAGGGTAAGGTTTAGGGTTATTGTCAGGTTTATGGTTAAAAAAGCGGATATTTTGAAAGTTTGTGCTAGACTCCTGAAATTTTGTGTGTGTATTCCTGGCTACCCATAGCAGCTTTGTGTCAAGTTTGGTGGCTCTAGCTTGTTCTTTTGGTATTGCTGTCATAGACTCCCATTGCCTTGGGCTGGGGGCGTGGCCTCGGTGGGGGCGTGGCTTCGACCCCCTCGCCTTATATTCTTACGGCTTGCTTTCGAAAACTACGTCACAAAACATGGCCGTGTTGGGTGTCCCAGGATGCGCAAAATTCTCATCTTTGGGCTAGTGTTAGGGTCAGGGTTAGGATCAGGGTAAGGTTTAGGGTTATTGTCAGGTTTATGGTTAAAAAAGCGGATATTTTGAAAGTTTGTGCTAGACTCCTGTAATTTTGTGTGTGTATTCCTGGCTACCCATAGCAGCTTTGTGTCAAGTTTGGTGGCTCTAGCTTGTTCTTTTGGTATTGCTGTCATAGACTCCCATTGCCTTGGGCTGGGGGCGTGGCCTCGGTGGGGGCGTGGCTTCGACCCCCTCGCCTTATATTCTTACGGCTTGCTTTCGAAAACTACGTCACAAAACATGGCCGTGTTGGGTGTCCCAGGATGCGCAAAATTCTCATCTTTGGGCTAGTGTTAGGGTCAGGGTTAGGATCAGGGTAAGGTTTAGGGTTATTGTCAGGTTTATGGTTAAAAAAGCGGATATTTTGAAAGTTTGTGCTAGACTCCTGAAATTTTGTGTGTGTATTCCTGGCTATCCATAGCAGCTTTGTGTCAAGTTTGGTGGCTCTAGCTTGTTCTTTTGGTATTGCTGTCATAGACTCCCATTGCCTTGGGCTGGGGGCGTGGCCTCGGTGGGGGCGTGGCTTCGACCCCCTCGCCTTATATTCTTACGGCTTGCTTTCGAAAACTACGTCACAAAACATGGCCGTGTTGGGTGTCCCAGGATGCGCAAAATTCTCATCTTTGGGCTACTGTTAGGGTCAGGGTTAGGATCAGGGTAAGGTTTAGGGTTATTGTCAGGTTTATGGTTAAAAAAGCGGATATTTTGAAAGTTTGTGCTAGACTCCTGAAATTTTGTGTGTGTATTCCTGGCTACCCATAGCAGCTTTGTGTCAAGTTTGGTGGCTCTAGCTTGTTCTTTTGGTATTGCTGTCATAGACTCCCATTGCCTTGGGCTGGGGGCGTGGCCTCGGTGGGGGCGTGGCTTCGACCCCCTCGCCTTATATTCTTACGGCTTGCTTTCGAAAACTACGTCACAAAACATGGCCGTGTTGGGTGTCCCAGGATGCGCAAAATTCTCATCTTTGGGCTACTGTTAGGGTCAGGGTTAGGATCAGGGTAAGGTTTAGGGTTATTGTCAGGTTTATGGTTAAAAAAGCGGATATTTTGAAAGTTTGTGCTAGACTCCTGAAATTTTGTGTGTGTATTCCTGGCTACCCATAGCAGCTTTGTGTCAAGTTTGGTGGCTCTAGCTTGTTCTTTTGGTATTGCTGTCATAGACTCCCATTGCCTTGGGCTGGGGGCGTGGCCTCGGTGGGGGCGTGGCTTCGACCCCCTCGCCTTATATTCTTACGGCTTGCTTTCGAAAACTACGTCACAAAACATGGCCGTGTTGGGTGTCCCAGGATGCGCAAAATTCTCATCTTTGGGCTACTGTTAGGGTCAGGGTTAGGATCAGGGTAAGGTTTAGGGTTATTGTCAGGTTTATGGTTAAAAAAGCGGATATTTTGAAAGTTTGTGCTAGACTCCTGAAATTTTGTGTGTGTATTCCTGGCTACCCATAGCAGCTTTGTGTCAAGTTTGGTGGCTCTAGCTTGTTCTTTTGGTATTGCTGTCATAGACTCCCATTGCCTTGGGCTGGGGGCGTGGCCTCGGTGGGGGCGTGGCTTCGACCCCCTCGCCTTATATTCTTACGGCTTGCTTTCGAAAACTACGTCACAAAACATGGCCGTGTTGGGTGTCCCAGGATGCGCAAAATTCTCATCTTTGGGCTAGTGTTAGGGTCAGGGTTAGGATCAGGGTAAGGTTTAGGGTTATTGTCAGGTTTATGGTTAAAAAAGCGGATATTTTGAAAGTTTGTGCTAGACTCCTGTAATTTTGTGTGTGTATTCCTGGCTATCCATAGCAGCTTTGTGTCAAGTTTGGTGGCTCTAGCTTGTTCTTTTGGTATTGCTGTCATAGACTCCCATTGCCTTGGGCTGGGGGCGTGGCCTCGGTGGGGGCGTGGCTTCGACCCCCTCGCCTTATATTCTTACTGCTTGCTTTCGAAAACTACGTCACAAAACATGGCCGTGTTGGGTGTCCCAGGATGCGCAAAATTCTCATCTTTGGGCTAGTGTTAGGGTCAGGGTTAGGATCAGGGTAAGGTTTAGGGTTATTGTCAGGTTTATGGTTAAAAAAGCGGATATTTTGAAAGTTTGTGCTAGACTCCTGAAATTTTGTGTGTGTATTCCTGGCTACCCATAGCAGCTTTGTGTCAAGTTTGGTGGCTCTAGCTTGTTCTTTTGGTATTGTTGTCATAGACTCCCATTGCCTTGGGCTGGGGGCGTGGCCTCGGTGGGGGCGTGGCTTCGACCCCCTCGCCTTATATTCTTACGGCTTGCTTTCGAAAACTACGTCACAAAACATGGCCGTGTTGGGTGTCCCAGGATGCGCAAAATTCTCATCTTTGGGCTAGTGTTAGGGTCAGGGTTAGGATCAGGGTAAGGTTTAGGGTTATTGTCAGGTTTATGGTTAAAAAAGCGGATATTTTGAAAGTTTGTGCTAGACTCCTGAAATTTTGTGTGTGTATTCCTGGCTACCCATAGCAGCTTTGTGTCAAGTTTGGTGGCTCTAGCTTGTTCTTTTGGTATTGCTGTCATAGACTCCCATTGCCTTGGGCTGGGGGCGTGGCCTCGGTGGGGGCGTGGCTTCGACCCCCTCGCCTTATATTCTTACGGCTTGCTTTCGAAAACTACGTCACAAAACATGGCCGTGTTGGGTGTCCCAGGATGCGCAAAATTCTCATCTTTGGGCTACTGTTAGGGTCAGGGTTAGGATCAGGGTAAGGTTTAGGGTTATTGTCAGGTTTATGGTTAAAAAAGCGGATATTTTGAAAGTTTGTGCTAGACTCCTGTAATTTTGTGTGTGTATTCCTGGCTACCCATAGCAGCTTTGTGTCAAGTTTGGTGGCTTTAGCTTGTTCTTTTGGTATTGCTGTCATAGACTCCCATTGCCTTGGGCTGGGGGCGTGGCCTCGGTGGGGGCGTGGCTTCGACCCCCTCGCCTTATATTCTTACGGCTTGCTTTCGAAAACTACGTCACAAAACATGGCCGTGTTGGGTGTCCCAGGATGCGCAAAATTCTCATCTTTGGGCTAGTGTTAGGGTCAGGGTTAGGATCAGGGTAAGGTTTAGGGTTATTGTCAGGTTTATGGTTAAAAAAGCGGATATTTTGAAAGTTTGTGCTAGACTCCTGAAATTTTGTGTGTGTATTCCTGGCTATCCATAGCAGCTTTGTGTCAAGTTTGGTGGCTCTAGCTTGTTCTTTTGGTATTGCTGTCATAGACTCCCATTGCCTTGGGCTGGGGGCGTGGCCTCGGTGGGGGCGTGGCTTCGACCCCCTCGCCTTATATTCTTACGGCTTGCTTTCGAAAACTACGTCACAAAACATGGCCGTGTTGGGTGTCCCAGGATGCGCAAAATTCTCATCTTTGGGCTACTGTTAGGGTCAGGGTTAGGATCAGGGTAAGGTTTAGGGTTATTGTCAGGTTTATGGTTAAAAAAGCGGATATTTTGAAAGTTTGTGCTAGACTCCTGAAATTTTGTGTGTGTATTCCTGGCTACCCATAGCAGCTTTGTGTCAAGTTTGGTGGCTCTAGCTTGTTCTTTTGGTATTGCTGTCATAGACTCCCATTGCCTTGGGCTGGGGGCGTGGCCTCGGTGGGGGCGTGGCTTCGACCCCCTCGCCTTATATTCTTACGGCTTGCTTTCGAAAACTACGTCACAAAACATGGCCGTGTTGGGTGTCCCAGGATGCGCAAAATTCTCATCTTTGGGCTACTGTTAGGGTCAGGGTTAGGATCAGGGTAAGGTTTAGGGTTATTGTCAGGTTTATGGTTAAAAAAGCGGATATTTTGAAAGTTTGTGCTAGACTCCTGAAATTTTGTGTGTGTATTCCTGGCTACCCATAGCAGCTTTGTGTCAAGTTTGGTGGCTCTAGCTTGTTCTTTTGGTATTGCTGTCATAGACTCCCATTGCCTTGGGCTGGGGGCGTGGCCTCGGTGGGGGCGTGGCTTCGACCCCCTCGCCTTATATTCTTACGGCTTGCTTTCGAAAACTACGTCACAAAACATGGCCGTGTTGGGTGTCCCAGGATGCGCAAAATTCTCATCTTTGGGCTACTGTTAGGGTCAGGGTTAGGATCAGGGTAAGGTTTAGGGTTATTGTCAGGTTTATGGTTAAAAAAGCGGATATTTTGAAAGTTTGTGCTAGACTCCTGAAATTTTGTGTGTGTATTCCTGGCTACCCATAGCAGCTTTGTGTCAAGTTTGGTGGCTCTAGCTTGTTCTTTTGGTATTGCTGTCATAGACTCCCATTGCCTTGGGCTGGGGGCGTGGCCTCGGTGGGGGCGTGGCTTCGACCCCCTCGCCTTATATTCTTACGGCTTGCTTTCGAAAACTACGTCACAAAACATGGCCGTGTTGGGTGTCCCAGGATGCGCAAAATTCTCATCTTTGGGCTAGTGTTAGGGTCAGGGTTAGGATCAGGGTAAGGTTTAGGGTTATTGTCAGGTTTATGGTTAAAAAAGCGGATATTTTGAAAGTTTGTGCTAGACTCCTGTAATTTTGTGTGTGTATTCCTGGCTATCCATAGCAGCTTTGTGTCAAGTTTGGTGGCTCTAGCTTGTTCTTTTGGTATTGCTGTCATAGACTCCCATTGCCTTGGGCTGGGGGCGTGGCCTCGGTGGGGGCGTGGCTTCGACCCCCTCGCCTTATATTCTTACTGCTTGCTTTCGAAAACTACGTCACAAAACATGGCCGTGTTGGGTGTCCCAGGATGCGCAAAATTCTCATCTTTGGGCTAGTGTTAGGGTCAGGGTTAGGATCAGGGTAAGGTTTAGGGTTATTGTCAGGTTTATGGTTAAAAAAGCGGATATTTTGAAAGTTTGTGCTAGACTCCTGAAATTTTGTGTGTGTATTCCTGGCTACCCATAGCAGCTTTGTGTCAAGTTTGGTGGCTCTAGCTTGTTCTTTTGGTATTGTTGTCATAGACTCCCATTGCCTTGGGCTGGGGGCGTGGCCTCGGTGGGGGCGTGGCTTCGACCCCCTCGCCTTATATTCTTACGGCTTGCTTTCGAAAACTACGTCACAAAACATGGCCGTGTTGGGTGTCCCAGGATGCGCAAAATTCTCATCTTTGGGCTAGTGTTAGGGTCAGGGTTAGGATCAGGGTAAGGTTTAGGGTTATTGTCAGGTTTATGGTTAAAAAAGCGGATATTTTGAAAGTTTGTGCTAGACTCCTGAAATTTTGTGTGTGTATTCCTGGCTACCCATAGCAGCTTTGTGTCAAGTTTGGTGGCTCTAGCTTGTTCTTTTGGTATTGCTGTCATAGACTCCCATTGCCTTGGGCTGGGGGCGTGGCCTCGGTGGGGGAGTGGCTTCGACCCCCTCGCCTTATATTCTTACGGCTTGCTTTCGAAAACTACGTCA
Organism: Pholis gunnellus; assembly: GCF_910591455.1. NCBI lineage: Eukaryota > Metazoa > Chordata > Actinopteri > Perciformes > Pholidae > Pholis > Pholis gunnellus. The sequence continues at coordinate 2,679,218 of NC_136545.1, read as the reverse complement.
CAAAACATGGCCGTGTTGGGTGTCCCAGGATGCGCAAAATTCTCATCTTTGGGCTACTGTTAGGGTCAGGGTTAGGATCAGGGTAAGGTTTAGGGTTATTGTCAGGTTTATGGTTAAAAAAGCGGATATTTTGAAAGTTTGTGCTAGACTCCTGAAATTTTGTGTGTGTATTCCTGGCTATCCATAGCAGCTTTGTGTCAAGTTTGGTGGCTCTAGCTTGTTCTTTTGGTATTGCTGTCATAGACTCCCATTGCCTTGGGCTGGGGGCGTGGCCTCGGTGGGGGCGTGGCTTCGACCCCCTCGCCTTATATTCTTACGGCTTGCTTTCGAAAACTACGTCACAAAACATGGCCGTGTTGGGTGTCCCAGGATGCGCAAAATTCTCATCTTTGGGCTACTGTTAGGGTCAGGGTTAGGATCAGGGTAAGGTTTAGGGTTATTGTCAGGTTTATGGTTAAAAAAGCGGATATTTTGAAAGTTTGTGCTAGACTCCTGAAATTTTGTGTGTGTATTCCTGGCTACCCATAGCAGCTTTGTGTCAAGTTTGGTGGCTCTAGCTTGTTCTTTTGGTATTGCTGTCATAGACTCCCATTGCCTTGGGCTGGGGGCGTGGCCTCGGTGGGGGCGTGGCTTCGACCCCCTCGCCTTATATTCTTACGGCTTGCTTTCGAAAACTACGTCACAAAACATGGCCGTGTTGGGTGTCCCAGGATGCGCAAAATTCTCATCTTTGGGCTACTGTTAGGGTCAGGGTTAGGATCAGGGTAAGGTTTAGGGTTATTGTCAGGTTTATGGTTAAAAAAGCGGATATTTTGAAAGTTTGTGCTAGACTCCTGAAATTTTGTGTGTGTATTCCTGGCTACCCATAGCAGCTTTGTGTCAAGTTTGGTGGCTCTAGCTTGTTCTTTTGGTATTGCTGTCATAGACTCCCATTGCCTTGGGCTGGGGGCGTGGCCTCGGTGGGGGCGTGGCTTCGACCCCCTCGCCTTATATTCTTACGGCTTGCTTTCGAAAACTACGTCACAAAACATGGCCGTGTTGGGTGTCCCAGGATGCGCAAAATTCTCATCTTTGGGCTACTGTTAGGGTCAGGGTTAGGATCAGGGTAAGGTTTAGGGTTATTGTCAGGTTTATGGTTAAAAAAGCGGATATTTTGAAAGTTTGTGCTAGACTCCTGAAATTTTGTGTGTGTATTCCTGGCTACCCATAGCAGCTTTGTGTCAAGTTTGGTGGCTCTAGCTTGTTCTTTTGGTATTGCTGTCATAGACTCCCATTGCCTTGGGCTGGGGGCGTGGCCTCGGTGGGGGCGTGGCTTCGACCCCCTCGCCTTATATTCTTACGGCTTGCTTTCGAAAACTACGTCACAAAACATGGCCGTGTTGGGTGTCCCAGGATGCGCAAAATTCTCATCTTTGGGCTAGTGTTAGGGTCAGGGTTAGGATCAGGGTAAGGTTTAGGGTTATTGTCAGGTTTATGGTTAAAAAAGCGGATATTTTGAAAGTTTGTGCTAGACTCCTGAAATTTTGTGTGTGTATTCCTGGCTACCCATAGCAGCTTTGTGTCAAGTTTGGTGGCTCTAGCTTGTTCTTTTGGTATTGCTGTCATAGACTCCCATTGCCTTGGGCTGGGGGCGTGGCCTCGGTGGGGGCGTGGCTTCGACCCCCTCGCCTTATATTCTTACGGCTTGCTTTCGAAAACTACGTCACAAAACATGGCCGTGTTGGGTGTCCCAGGATGCGCAAAATTCTCATCTTTGGGCTAGTGTTAGGGTCAGGGTTAGGATCAGGGTAAGGTTTAGGGTTATTGTCAGGTTTATGGTTAAAAAAGCGGATATTTTGAAAGTTTGTGCTAGACTCCTGAAATTTTGTGTGTGTATTCCTGGCTACCCATAGCAGCTTTGTATCAAGTTTGGTGGCTCTAGCTTGTTCTTTTGGTATTGCTGTCATAGACTCCCATTGCCTTGGGCTGGGGGCGTGGCCTCGGTGGGGGCGTGGCTTCGACCCCCTCGCCTTATATTCTTACGGCTTGCTTTCGAAAACTACGTCACAAAACATGGCCGTGTTGGGTGTCCCAGGATGCGCAAAATTCTCATCTTTGGGCTAGTGTTAGGGTCAGGGTTAGGATCAGGGTAAGGTTTAGGGTTATTGTCAGGTTTATGGTTAAAAAAGCGGATATTTTGAAAGTTTGTGCTAGACTCCTGAAATTTTGTGTGTGTATTCCTGGCTATCCATAGCAGCTTTGTGTCAAGTTTGGTGGCTCTAGCTTGTTCTTTTGGTATTGCTGTCATAGACTCCCATTGCCTTGGGCTGGGGGCGTGGCCTCGGTGGGGGCGTGGCTTCGACCCCCTCGCCTTATATTCTTACGGCTTGCTTTCGAAAACTACGTCACAAAACATGGCCGTGTTGGGTGTCCCAGGATGCGCAAAATTCTCATCTTTGGGCTACTGTTAGGGTCAGGGTTAGGATCAGGGTAAGGTTTAGGGTTATTGTCAGGTTTATGGTTAAAAAAGCGGATATTTTGAAAGTTTGTGCTAGACTCCTGAAATTTTGTGTGTGTATTCCTGGCTACCCATAGCAGCTTTGTGTCAAGTTTGGTGGCTCTAGCTTGTTCTTTTGGTATTGCTGTCATAGACTCCCATTGCCTTGGGCTGGGGGCGTGGCCTCGGTGGGGGCGTGGCTTCGACCCCCTCGCCTTATATTCTTACGGCTTGCTTTCGAAAACTACGTCACAAAACATGGCCGTGTTGGGTGTCCCAGGATGCGCAAAATTCTCATCTTTGGGCTACTGTTAGGGTCAGGGTTAGGATCAGGGTAAGGTTTAGGGTTATTGTCAGGTTTATGGTTAAAAAAGCGGATATTTTGAAAGTTTGTGCTAGACTCCTGAAATTTTGTGTGTGTATTCCTGGCTACCCATAGCAGCTTTGTGTCAAGTTTGGTGGCTCTAGCTTGTTCTTTTGGTATTGCTGTCATAGACTCCCATTGCCTTGGGCTGGGGGCGTGGCCTCGGTGGGGGCGTGGCTTCGACCCCCTCGCCTTATATTCTTACGGCTTGCTTTCGAAAACTACGTCACAAAACATGGCCGTGTTGGGTGTCCCAGGATGCGCAAAATTCTCATCTTTGGGCTACTGTTAGGGTCAGGGTTAGGATCAGGGTAAGGTTTAGGGTTATTGTCAGGTTTATGGTTAAAAAAGCGGATATTTTGAAAGTTTGTGCTAGACTCCTGAAATTTTGTGTGTGTATTCCTGGCTACCCATAGCAGCTTTGTGTCAAGTTTGGTGGCTCTAGCTTGTTCTTTTGGTATTGCTGTCATAGACTCCCATTGCCTTGGGCTGGGGGCGTGGCCTCGGTGGGGGCGTGGCTTCGACCCCCTCGCCTTATATTCTTACGGCTTGCTTTCGAAAACTACGTCACAAAACATGGCCGTGTTGGGTGTCCCAGGATGCGCAAAATTCTCATCTTTGGGCTAGTGTTAGGGTCAGGGTTAGGATCAGGGTAAGGTTTAGGGTTATTGTCAGGTTTATGGTTAAAAAAGCGGATATTTTGAAAGTTTGTGCTAGACTCCTGTAATTTTGTGTGTGTATTCCTGGCTATCCATAGCAGCTTTGTGTCAAGTTTGGTGGCTCTAGCTTGTTCTTTTGGTATTGCTGTCATAGACTCCCATTGCCTTGGGCTGGGGGCGTGGCCTCGGTGGGGGCGTGGCTTCGACCCCCTCGCCTTATATTCTTACTGCTTGCTTTCGAAAACTACGTCACAAAACATGGCCGTGTTGGGTGTCCCAGGATGCGCAAAATTCTCATCTTTGGGCTAGTGTTAGGGTCAGGGTTAGGATCAGGGTAAGGTTTAGGTTATTGTCAGGTTTATGGTTAAAAAAGCGGATATTTTGAAAGTTTGTGCTAGACTCCTGAAATTTTGTGTGTGTATTCCTGGCTACCCATAGCAGCTTTGTGTCAAGTTTGGTGGCTCTAGCTTGTTCTTTTGGTATTGTTGTCATAGACTCCCATTGCCTTGGGCTGGGGGCGTGGCCTCGGTGGGGGCGTGGCTTCGACCCCCTCGCCTTATATTCTTACGCTTGCTTTCGAAAACTACGTCACAAAACATGGCCGTGTTGGGGTGTCCCAGGATGCGCAAAATTCTCATCTTTGGGCTAGTGTTAGGGTCAGGGTTAGGATCAGGGTAAGGTTTAGGGTTATTGTCAGGTTTATGGTTAAAAAAGCGGATATTTTGAAAGTTTGTGCTAGACTCCTGAAATTTTGTGTGTGTATTCCTGGCTACCCATAGCAGCTTTGTGTCAAGTTTGGTGGCTCTAGCTTGTTCTTTTGGTATTGCTGTCATAGACTCCCATTGCCTTGGGCTGGGGGCGTGGGCCTCGGTGGGGCGTGGCTTCGACCCCCTCGCCTTATATTCTTACGGCTTGCTTTCGAAAACTACGTCACAAAACATGGCCGTGTTGGGTGTCCCAGGATGCGCAAAATTCTCATCTTTGGGCTACTGTTAGGGTCAGGGTTAGGATCAGGGTAAGGTTTAGGGTTATTGTCAGGTTTATGGTTAAAAAAGCGGATATTTTGAAAGTTTGTGCTAGACTCCTGTAATTTTGTGTGTGTATTCCTGGCTACCCATAGCAGCTTTGTGTCAAGTTTGGTGGCTTTAGCTTGTTCTTTTGGTATTGCTGTCATAGACTCCCATTGCCTTGGGCTGGGGGGCGTGGCCTCGGTGGGGGCGTGGCTTCGACCCCCTCGCCTTATATTCTTACGGCTTGCTTTCGAAAACTACGTCACAAAACATGGCCGTGTTGGGTGTCCCAGGATGCGCAAAATTCTCATCTTTGGGGCTAGTGTTAGGGTCAGGGTTAGGATCAGGGTAAGGTTTAGGGTTATTGTCAGGTTTATGGTTAAAAAAGCGGATATTTTGAAAGTTTGTGCTAGACTCCTGAAATTTTGTGTGTGTATTCCTGGCTATCCATAGCAGCTTTGTGTCAAGTTTGGTGGCTCTAGCTTGTTCTTTTGGTATTGCTGTCATAGACTCCCATTGCCTTGGGCTGGGGGCGTGGCCTCGGTGGGGGCGTGGCTTCGACCCCCTCGCCTTATATTCTTACGGCTTGCTTTCGAAAACTACGTCACAAAACATGGCCGTGTTGGGTGTCCCAGGATGCGCAAAATTCTCATCTTTGGGCTACTGTTAGGGTCAGGGTTAGGATCAGGGTAAGGTTTAGGGTTATTGTCAGGTTTATGGTTAAAAAAGCGGATATTTTGAAAGTTTGTGCTAGACTCCTGAAATTTTGTGTGTGTATTCCTGGCTACCCATAGCAGCTTTGTGTCAAGTTTGGTGGCTCTAGCTTGTTCTTTTGGTATTGCTGTCATAGACTCCCATTGCCTTGGGCTGGGGGCGTGGCCTCGGTGGGGGCGTGGCTTCGACCCCCTCGCCTTATATTCTTACGGCTTGCTTTCGAAAACTACGTCACAAAACATGGCCGTGTTGGGTGTCCCAGGATGCGCAAAATTCTCATCTTTGGGCTACTGTTAGGGTCAGGGTTAGGATCAGGGTAAGGTTTAGGGTTATTGTCAGGTTTATGGTTAAAAAAGCGGATATTTTGAAAGTTTGTGCTAGACTCCTGAAATTTTGTGTGTGTATTCCTGGCTACCCATAGCAGCTTTGTGTCAAGTTTGGTGGCTCTAGCTTGTTCTTTTGGTATTGCTGTCATAGACTCCCATTGCCTTGGGCTGGGGCGTGGCCTCGGTGGGGGCGTGGCTTCGACCCCCTCGCCTTATATTCTTACGGCTTGCTTTCGAAAACTACGTCACAAAACATGGCCGTGTTGGGTGTCCCAGGATGCGCAAAATTCTCATCTTTGGGCTACTGTTAGGGTCAGGGTTAGGATCAGGGTAAGGTTTAGGGTTATTGTCAGGTTTATGGTTAAAAAAAGCGGATATTTTGAAAGTTTGTGCTAGACTCCTGAAATTTTGTGTGTGTATTCCTGGCTACCCATAGCAGCTTTGTGTCAAGTTTGGTGGCTCTAGCTTGTTCTTTTGGTATTGCTGTCATAGACTCCCATTGCCTTGGGCTGGGGGCGTGGCCTCGGTGGGGGCGTGGCTTCGACCCCCTCGCCTTATATTCTTACGGCTTGCTTTCGAAAACTACGTCACAAAACATGGCTGTGTTGGGTGTCCCAGGATGCGCAAAATTCTCATCTTTGGGCTAGTGTTAGGGTCAGGGTTAGGATCAGGGTAAGGTTTAGGGTTATTGTCAGGTTTATGGTTAAAAAAGCGGATATTTTGAAAGTTTGTGCTAGACTCCTGTAATTTTGTGTGTGTATTCCTGGCTATCCATAGCAGCTTTGTGTCAAGTTTGGTGGCTTTAGCTTGTTCTTTTGGTATTGCTGTCATAGACTCCCATTGCCTTGGGCTGGGGGCGTGGCCTCGGTGGGGGCGTGGCTTCGACCCCCTCGCCTTATATTCTTACTGCTTGCTTTCGAAAACTACGTCACAAAACATGGCCGTGTTGGGTGTCCCAGGATGCGCAAAATTCTCATCTTTGGGCTAGTGTTAGGGTCAGGGTTAGGATCAGGGTAAGGTTTAGGGTTATTGTCAGGTTTATGGTTAAAAAAGCGGATATTTTGAAAGTTTGTGCTAGACTCCTGAAATTTTGTGTGTGTATTCCTGGCTACCCATAGCAGCTTTGTGTCAAGTTTGGTGGCTCTAGCTTGTTCTTTTGGTATTGCTGTCATAGACTCCCATTGCCTTGGGCTGGGGGCGTGGCCTCGGTGGGGGCGTGGCTTCGACCCCCCTCGCCTTATATTCTTACGGCTTGCTTTCGAAAACTACGTCACAAAACATGCCGTGTTGGGTGTCCCAGGATGCGCAAAATTCTCATCTTTGGGCTAGTGTTAGGGTCAGGGTTAGGATCAGGGTAAGGTTTAGGGTTATTGTCAGGTTTATGGTTAAAAAAGCGGATATTTTGAAAGTTTGTGCTAGACTCCTGAAATTTTGTGTGTGTATTCCTGGCTACCCATAGCAGCTTTGTGTCAAGTTTGGTGGCTCTAGCTTGTTCTTTTGGTATTGCTGTCGTAGACTCCCATTGCCTTGGGCTGGGGGCGTGGCCTCGGTGGGGGAGTGGCTTCGACCCCCTCGCCTTATATTCTTACGGCTTGCTTTCGAAAACTACGTCACAAAACATGGCCGTGTTGGGTGTCCCAGGATGCGCAAAATTCTCATCTTTGGGCTACTGTTAGGGTCAGGGTTAGGATCAGGGTAAGGTTTAGGGTTATTGTCAGGTTTATGGTTAAAAAAGCGGATATTTTGAAAGTTTGTGCTAGACTCCTGAAATTTTGTGTGTGTATTCCTGGCTATCCATAGCAGCTTTGTGTCAAGTTTGGTGGCTCTAGCTTGTTCTTTTGGTATTGCTGTCATAGACTCCCATTGCCTTGGGCTGGGGGCGTGGCCTCGGTGGGGGCGTGGCTTCGACCCCCTCGCCTTATATTCTTACGGCTTGCTTTCGAAAACTACGTCACAAAACATGGCCGTGTTGGGTGTCCCAGGATGCGCAAAATTCTCATCTTTGGGCTACTGTTAGGGTCAGGGTTAGGATCAGGGTAAGGTTTAGGGTTATTGTCAGGTTTATGGTTAAAAAAGCGGATATTTTGAAAGTTTGTGCTAGACTCCTGAAATTTTGTGTGTGTATTCCTGGCTACCCATAGCAGCTTTGTGTCAAGTTTGGTGGCTCTAGCTTGTTCTTTTGGTATTGCTGTCATAGACTCCCATTGCCTTGGGCTGGGGGCGTGGCCTCGGTGGGGGCGTGGCTTCGACCCCCTCGCCTTATATTCTTACGGCTTGCTTTCGAAAACTACGTCACAAAACATGGCCGTGTTGGGTGTCCCAGGATGCGCAAAATTCTCATCTTTGGGCTACTGTTAGGGTCAGGGTTAGGATCAGGGTAAGGTTTAGGGTTATTGTCAGGTTTATGGTTAAAAAAGCGGATATTTTGAAAGTTTGTGCTAGACTCCTGAAATTTTGTGTGTGTATTCCTGGCTACCCATAGCAGCTTTGTGTCAAGTTTGGTGGCTCTAGCTTGTTCTTTTGGTATTGCTGTCATAGACTCCCATTGCCTTGGGCTGGGGGCGTGGCCTCGGTGGGGGCGTGGCTTCGACCCCCTCGCCTTATATTCTTACGGCTTGCTTTCGAAAACTACGTCACAAAACATGGCCGTGTTGGGTGTCCCAGGATGCGCAAAATTCTCATCTTTGGGCTACTGTTAGGGTCAGGGTTAGGATCAGGGTAAGGTTTAGGGTTATTGTCAGGTTTATGGTTAAAAAAGCGGATATTTTGAAAGTTTGTGCTAGACTCCTGAAATTTTGTGTGTGTATTCCTGGCTACCCATAGCAGCTTTGTGTCAAGTTTGGTGGCTCTAGCTTGTTCTTTTGGTATTGCTGTCATAGACTCCCATTGCCTTGGGCTGGGGGCGTGGCCTCGGTGGGGGCGTGGCTTCGACCCCCTCGCCTTATATTCTTACGGCTTGCTTTCGAAAACTACGTCACAAAACATGGCCGTGTTGGGTGTCCCAGGATGCGCAAAATTCTCATCTTTGGGCTAGTGTTAGGGTCAGGGTTAGGATCAGGGTAAGGTTTAGGGTTATTGTCAGGTTTATGGTTAAAAAAGCGGATATTTTGAAAGTTTGTGCTAGACTCCTGAAATTTTGTGTGTGTATTCCTGGCTACCCATAGCAGCTTTGTGTCAAGTTTGGTGGCTCTAGCTTGTTCTTTTGGTATTGCTGTCATAGACTCCCATTGCCTTGGGCTGGGGGCGTGGCCTCGGTGGGGGCGTGGCTTCGACCCCCTCGCCTTATATTCTTACGGCTTGCTTTCGAAAACTACGTCACAAAACATGGCCGTGTTGGGTGTCCCAGGATGCGCAAAATTCTCATCTTTGGGCTAGTGTTAGGGTCAGGGTTAGGATCAGGGTAAGGTTTAGGGTTATTGTCAGGTTTATGGTTAAAAAAGCGGATATTTTGAAAGTTTGTGCTAGACTCCTGAAATTTTGTGTGTGTATTCCTGGCTACCCATAGCAGCTTTGTATCAAGTTTGGTGGCTCTAGCTTGTTCTTTTGGTATTGCTGTCATAGACTCCCATTGCCTTGGGCTGGGGGCGTGGCCTCGGTGGGGGCGTGGCTTCGACACCCTCGCCGTATATTCTTACGGCTTGCTTTCGAAAACTACGTCACAAAACATGGCCGTGTTGGGTGTCCCAGGATGCGCAAAATTCTCATCTTTGGGCTAGTGTTAGGGTCAGGGTTAGGATCAGGGTAAGGTTTAGGGTTATTGTCAGGTTTATGGTTAAAAAAGCGGATATTTTGAAAGTTTGTGCTAGACTCCTGAAATTTTGTGTGTGTATTCCTGGCTACCCATAGCAGCTTTGTGTCAAGTTTGGTGGCTCTAGCTTGTTCTTTTTGTATTGCTGTCATAGACTCCCATTGCCTTGGGCTGGGGGCGTGGCCTCGGTGGGGGCGTGGCTTCAACCCCCTCGCCTAATATTCTTACGGCTTGCTTTCGAAAACTACGTCACAAAACATGGCCGTGTTGGGTGTCCCAGGATGCGCAAAATTCTCATCTTTGGGCTAGTGTTAGGGTCAGGGTTAGGATCAGGGTAAGGTTTAGGGTTATTGTCAGGTTTATGGTTAAAAAAGCGGATATTTTGAAAGTTTGTGCTAGACTCCTGAAATTTTGTGTGTGTATTCCTGGCTATCCATAGCAGCTTTGTGTCAAGTTTGGTGGCTCTAGCTTGTTCTTTTGGTATTGCTGTCATAGACTCCCATTACCTTGGGCTGGGGGCGTGGCCTCGGTGGGGGCGTGGCTTCGACCCCCTCGCCTTATATTCTTACGGCTTGCTTTCGAAAACTACGTCACAAAACATGGCCGTGTTGGGTGTCCCAGGATGCGCAAAATTCTCATCTTTGGGCTAGTGTTAGGGTCAGGGTTAGGATCAGGGTAAGGTTTAGGGTTATTGTCAGGTTTATGGTTAAAAAAGCGGATATTTTGAAAGTTTGTGCTAGACTCCTGAAATTTTGTGTGTGTATTCCTGGCTACCCATAGCAGCTTTGTGTCAAGTTTGGTGGCTCTAGCTTGTTCTTTTGGTATTGCTGTCATAGACTCCCATTGCCTTGGGCTGGGGGCGTGGCCTCGGTGGGGGCGTGGCTTCGACCCCCTCGCCTTATATTCTTACGGCTTGCTTTCGAAAACTACGTCACAAAACATGGCCGTGTTGGGTGTCCCAGGATGCGCAAAATTCTCATCTTTGGGCTAGTGTTAGGGTCAGGGTTAGGATCAGGGTAAGGTTTAGGGTTATTGTCAGGTTTATGGTTAAAAAAGCGGATATTTTGAAAGTTTGTGCTAGACTCCTGAAATTTTGTGTGTGTATTCCTGGCTACCCATAGCAGCTTTGTGTCAAGTTTGGTGGCTCTAGCTTGTTCTTTTGGTATTGCTGTCATAGACTCCCATTGCCTTGGGCTGGGGGCGTGGCCTCGGTGGGGGCGTGGCTTCGACCCCCTCGCCTTATATTCTTACGGCTTGCTTTCGAAAACTACGTCACAAAACATGGCCGTGTTGGGTGTCCCAGGATGCGCAAAATTCTCATCTTTGGGCTAGTGTTAGGGTCAGGGTTAGGATCAGGGTAAGGTTTTGGGTTATTGTCAGGTTCATGGTTAAAAAAGCGGATATTTTGAAAGTTTGTGCTAGACTCCTGAAATTTTGTGTGTGTATTCCTGGCTATCCATAGCAGCTTTGTGTCAAGTTTGGTGGCTCTAGCTTGTTCTTTTGGTATTGCTGTCATAGACTCCCATTGCCTTGGGCTGGGGGCGTGGCCTCGGTGGGGGCGTGGCTTCGACCCCCTCGCCTTATATTCTTACTGCTTGCTTTCAAAAACTACGTCACAAAACATGGCCGTGTTGGGTGTCCCAGGATGCGCAAAATTCTCATCTTTGGGCTAGTGTTAGGGTCAGGGTTAGGATCAGGGTAAGGTTTAGGGTTATTGTCAGGTTTATGGTTAAAAAAGCGGATATTTTGAAAGTTTGTGCTAGACTCCTGAAATTTTGTGTGTGTATTCCTGGCTACCCATAGCAGCTTTGTGTCAAGTTTGGTGGCTCTAGCTTGTTCTTTTGGTTTTGCTGTCATAGACTCCCATTGTCTTGGGCTGGGGGCGTGGCCTCGACCCCCTCGCCTTATATTCTTACGGCTTGCTTTCGAAAACTACGTCACAAAACATGGCCGTGTTGGGTGTCCCAGGATGCGCAAAATTCTCATCTTTGGGCTAGTGTTAGGGTCAGGGTTAGGATCAGGGTAAGGTTTAGGGTTATTGTCAGGTTTATGGTTAAAAAAGCGGATATTTTGAAAGTTTGTGCTAGACTCCTGAAATTTTGTGTGTGTATTCCTGGCTACCCATAGCAGCTTTGTGTCAAGTTTGGTGGCTCTAGCTTGTTCTTTTGGTATTGCTGTCATAGACTCCCATTGCCTTGGGCTGGGGGCGTGGCCTCGGTGGGGGCGTGGCTTCGACCCCCTCGCCTTATATTCTTACGGCTTGCTTTCGAAAACTACGTCACAAAACATGGCCGTGTTGGGTGTCCCAGGATGCGCAAAATTCTCATCTTTGGGCTAGTGTTAGGGTCAGGGTTAGGATCAGGGTAAGGTTTAGGGTTATTGTCAGGTTTATGGTTAAAAAAGCGGATATTTTGAAAGTTTGTGCTAGACTCCTGAAATTTTGTGTGTGTATTCCTGGCTACCCATAGCAGCTTTGTGTCAAGTTTGGTGGCTCTAGCTTGTTCTTTTGGTATTGCTGTCATAGACTCCCATTGCCTTGGGCTGGGGGCGTGGCCTCGGTGGAGGCGTGGCTTCGACCCCCTCGCCTTATATTCTTACGGCTTGCTTTCGAAAACTACGTCACAAAACATGGCCGTGTTGGGTGTCCCAGGATGCGCAAAATTCTCATCTTTGGGCTAGTGTTAGGGTCAGGGTTAGGATCAGGGTAAGGTTTAGGGTTATTGTCAGGTTTATGGTTAAAAAAGCGGATATTTTGAAAGTTTGTGCTAGACTCCTGAAATTTTGTGTGTGTATTCCTGGCTACCCATAGCAGCTTTGTGTCAAGTTTGGTGGCTCTAGCTTGTTCTTTTGGTATTGCTGTCATAGACTCCCATTGCCTTGGGCTGGGGGCGTGGCCTCGGTGGGGGCGTGGCTTCGACACCCTCGCCTTATATTCTTACGGCTTGCTTTCGAAAACTACGTCACAAAACATGGCCGTGTTGGGTGTCCCAGGATGCGCAAAATTCTCATCTTTGGGCTAGTGTTAGGGTCAGGGTTAGGATCAGGGTAAGGTTTAGGGTTATTGTCAGGTTTATGGTTAAAAAAGCGGATATTTTGAAAGTTTGTGCTAGACTCCTGAAATTTTGTGTGTGTATTCCTGGCTACCCATAGCAGCTTTGTGTCAAGTGTGGTGGCTCTAGCTTGTTCTTTTTGTATTGCTGTCATAGACTCCCATTGCCTTGGGCTGGGGGCGTGGCCTCGGTGGGGGCGTGGCTTCAACCCCCTCGCCTTATATTCTTACGGCTTGCTTTCGAAAACTACGTCACAAAACATGGCCGTGTTGGGTGTCCCAGGATGCGCAAAATTCTCATCTTTGGGCTACTGTTAGGGTCAGGGTTAGGATCAGGGTAAGGTTTAGGGTTATTGTCAGGTTTATGGTTAAAAAAGCGGATATTTTGAAAGTTTGTGCTAGACTCCTGAAATTTTGTGTGTGTATTCCTGGCTACCCATAGCAGCTCTGTGTCAAGTTTGGTGGCTCTAGCTTGTTCTTTTGGTATTGCTGTCATAGACTCCCATTGCCTTGGGCTGGGGGCGTGGCCTCGGTGGGGGCGTGGCTTCGACCCCCTCGCCTTATATTCTTACTGCTTGCTTTCGAAAACTACGTCACAAAACATGGCCGTGTTGGGTGTCCCAGGATGCGCAAAATTCTCATCTTTGGGCTAGTGTTAGGGTCAGGGTTAGGATCAGGGTAAGGTTTTGGGTTATTGTCAGGTTTATGGTTAAAAAAGCGGATGTTTTGAAAGTTTGTGCTAGACTCCTGAAATTTTGTGTGTGTATTCCTGGCTATCCATAGCAGCTTTGTGTCAAGTTTGTTGGCTCTAGCTTGTTCTTTTGGTATTGCTGTCATAGACTCCCATTGCCTTGGGCTGGGGGCGTGGCCTCGGTGGGGGCGTGGCTTCGACCCCCTCGCCTTATATTCTTACGGCTTGCTTTCGAAAACTACGTCACAAAACATGGCCGTGTTGGGTGTCCCAGGATTCGCAAAATTCTCATCTTTGGGCTAGTGTTAGGGTCAGGGTTAGGATCAGGGTAAGGTTTAGGGTTATTGTCAGGTTTATGGTTAAAAAAGCGGATATTTTGAAAGTTTGTGCTAGACTCCTGAAATTTTGTGTGTGTATTCCTGGCTACCCATAGCAGCTTTGTGTCAAGTTTGGTGGCTCTAGCTTGTTCTTTTGGTATTGCTGTCATAGACTCCCATTGCCTTGGGCTGGGGGCGTGGCCTCGGTGGGTGGGTGGCTTCGACCCCCTCGCCTTATATTCTTACGGCTTGCTTTCGAAAACTACGTCACAAAACATGGCCGTGTTGGGTGTCCCAGGATGCGCAAAATTCTCATCTTTGGGCTAGTGTTAGGGTCAGGGTTAGGATCAGGGTAAGGTTTAGGGTTATTGTCAGGTTTATGGTTAAAAAAGCGGATATTTTGAAAGTTTGTGCTAGACTCCTGAAATTGTGTGTGTGTATTCCTGGTTATCCATAGCAGCTTTGTGTCAAGTTTGGTGGCTCTAGCTTGTTCTTTTGGTATTGCTGTCATAGACTCCCATTGCCTTGGGCTGGGGGCGTGGCCTCGGTGGGGGCGTGGCTTCGACCCCCTCGCCTTATATTCTTACGTCTTGCTTTCGAAAACTACGTCACAAAACATGGCCGTGTTGGGTGTCCCAGGATGCGCAAAATTCTCATCTTTGGGCTAGTGTTTGGGTCAGGGTTAGGATCAGGGTAAGGTTTTGGGTTATTGTCAGGTTTATGGATAAAAAAGCGGATGTTTTGAAAGTTTGTGCTAGACTCCTGAAATTGTGTGTGTATTCCTGGCTACCCATAGCAGCTTTGTGTCAAGTTTGGTGGCTCTAGGTTGTTCTTTTGGTATTGCTGTCATAGACTCCCATTGCCTTGGGCTGGGGGCGTGGCCTCGGTGGGGGCGTGGCTTCGACCCCCTCGCCTTATATTCTTACGGCTTGCTTTCGAAAACTACGTCACAAAACATGGCCGTGTTGGGTGTCCCAGGATGCGCAAAATTCTCATCTTTGGGCTAGTGTTAGGGTCAGGGTTAGGATCAGGGTAAGGTTTAGGGTTATTGTCAGGTTTATGGTTAAAAAAGCGGATATTTTGAAAGTTTGTGCTAGACTCCTGAAATTTTGTGTGTGTATTCCTGGCTACCCATAGCAGCTTTGTGTCAAGTTTGGTGGCTCTAGCTTGTTCTTTTGGTATTGCTGTCATAGACTCCCATTGCCTTGGGCTGGGGGCGTGGCCTCGGTGGGGGCGTGGCTTCGACCCCCTCGCCTTATATTCTTACGGCTTGCTTTCGAAAACTACGTCACAAAACATGGCCGTGTTGGGTGTCCCAGGATGCGCAAAATTCTCATCTTTGGGCTAGTGTTAGGGTCAGGGTTAGGATCAGGGTAAGGTTTAGGGTTATTGTCAGGTTTATGGTTAAAAAAGCGGATATTTTGAAAGTTTGTGCTAGACTCCTGAAATTTTGTGTGTGTATTCCTGGCTACCCATAGCAGCTTTGTGTCAAGTTTGGTGGCTCTAGCTTGTTCTTTTGGTATTGCTGTCATAGACTCCCATTGCCTTGGGCTGGGGGCGTGGCCTCGGTGGGGGCGTGGCTTCGACCCCCTCGCCTTATATTCTTACGGCTTGCTTTCGAAAACTACGTCACAAAACATGGCCGTGTTGGGTGTCCCAGGATGCACAAAATTCTCATCTTTGGGCTAGTGTTAGGGTCAGGGTTAGGATCAGGGTAAGGTTTAGGGTTATTGTCAGGTTTATGGTTAAAAAAGCGGATATTTTGAAAGTTTGTGCTAGACTCCTGAAATTTTGTGTGTGTATTCCTGGCTACCCATAGCAGCTTTGTGTCGAGTTTGGTGGCTCTAGCTTGTTCTTTTGGTATTGCTGTCATAGACTCCCATTGCCTTGGGCTGGGGGCGTGGCCTCGGTGGGGGCGTGGCTTCGACCCCCTCGCCTTATATTCTTACGGCTTGCTTTCGAAAACTACGTCACAAAACATGGCCGTGTTGGGTGTCCCAGGATGCGCAAAATTCTCATCTTTGGGCTAGTGTTAGGGTCAGGGTTAGGATCAGGGTAAGGTTTAGGGTTATTGTCAGGTTTATGGTTAAAAAAGCGGATATTTTGAAAGTTTGTGCTAGACTCCTGAAATTTTGTGTGTGTATTCCTGGCTACCCATAGCAGCTTTGTGTCAAGTTTGGTGGCTCTAGCTTGTTCTTTTGGTATTGCTGTCATAGACTCCCATTGCCTTGGGCTGGGGGCGTGGCCTCGGTGGGGGCGTGGCTTCGACCCCCTCGCCTTATATTCTTACGGCTTGCTTTCGAAAACTACGTCACAAAACATGGCCGTGTTGGGTGTCCCAGGATGCGCAAAATTCTCATCTTTGGGCTAGTGTTAGGGTCAGGGTTAGGATCAGGTTAAGGTTTTGGGTTATTGTCAGGTTCATGGTTAAAAAAGCGGATATTTTGAAAGTTTGTGCTAGACTCCTGAAATTTTGTGTGTGTATTCCTGGCTATCCATAGCAGTTTTGTGTCAAGTTTGGTGGCTCTAGCTTGTTCTTTTGGTATTGCTGTCATAGACTCCCATTGCCTTGGGCTGGGGGCGTGGCCTCAGTGGGGGCGTGGCTTCGACCCCCTCGCCTTATATTCTTACGGCTTGCTTTCGAAAACTACGTCACAAAACATGGCCGTGTTGGGTGTCCCAGGATGCGCAAAATTCTCATCTTTGGGCTAGTGTTAGGGTCAGGGTTAGGATCAGGGTAAGGTTTTGGGTTATTGTCAGGTTCATGGTTAAAAAAGCGGATATTTTGAAAGTTTGTGCTAGACTCCTGAAATTTTGTGTGTGTATTCCTGGCTATCCATAGCAGCTTTGTGTCAAGTTTGGTGGCTCTAGCTTGTTCTTTTGGTATTGCTGTCATAGACTCCCATTGCCTTGGGCTGGGGGCGTGGCCTCGGTGGGGGCGTGGCTTCGACCCCCTCGCCTTATATTCTTACGGCTTGCTTTCGAAAACTACGTCACAAAACATGGCCGTGTTGGGTGTCCCAGGATGCGCAAAATTCTCATCTTTGGGCTAGTGTTAGGGTCAGGGTTAGGATCAGGGTAAGGTTTTGGGTTATTGTCAGGTTTATGGTTAAAAAAGCGGATATTTTGAAAGTTTGTGCTAGACTCCTGAAATTTTGTGTGTGTATTCCTGGCTATCCTTAGCAGCTTTGTGTCAAGTTTGGTGGCTCTAGCTTGTTCTTTTGGTATTGCTGTCATAGACTCCCATTGCCTTGGGCTGGGGGCGTGGCCTCGGTGGGGGCGTGGCTTCGACCCCCTCGCCTTATATTCTTACGGCTTGCTTTCGAAAACTACGTCACAAAACATGGCCGTGTTGGGTGTCCCAGGATGCGCAAAATTCTCATCTTTGGGCTACTGTTAGGGTCAGGGTTAGGATCAGGGTAAGGTTTAGGGTTATTGTCAGGTTTATGGTTAAAAAAGTGGATATTTTGAAAGTTTGTGCTAGACTCCTGAAATTTTGTGTGTGTATTCCTGGCTACCCATAGCAGCTTTGTGTCAAGTTTGGTGGCTCTAGCTTGTTCTTTTGGTATTGCTGTCATAGACTCCCATTGCCTTGGGCTGGGGGCGTGGCCTCGGTGGGGGCGTGGCTTCGACCCCCTCGCCTTATATTCTTACGGCTTGCTTTCGAAAACTACGTCACAAAACATGGCCGTGTTGGGTGTCCCAGGATGCGCAAAATTCTCATCTTTGGGCTAGTGTTAGGGTCAGGGTTAGGATCAGGGTAAGGTTTTGGGTTATTGTCAGGTTCATGGTTAAAAAAGCGGATATTTTGAAAGTTTGTGCTAGACTCCTGAAATTTTGTGTGTGTATTCCTGGCTATCCATAGCAGCTTTGTGTCAAGTTTGGTGGCTCTAGCTTGTTCTTTTGGTATTGCTGTCATAGACTCCCATTGCCTTGGGCTGGGGGCGTGGCCTCGGTGGGGGCGTGGCTTCGACCCCCTCGCCTTATATTCTTACGGCTTGCTTTCGAAAACTACGTCACAAAACATGGCCGTGTTGGGTGTCCCAGGATCCGCAAAATTCTCATCTTTGGGCTAGTGTTAGGGTCAGGGTTAGGATCAGGTTAAGGTTTTGGGTTATTGTCAGGTTCATGGTTAAAAAAGTGGATATTTTGAAAGTTTGTGCTAGACTCCTGAAATTTTGTGTGTGTATTCCTGGCTATCCATAGCAGCTTTGTGTCAAGTTTGGTGGCTCTAGCTTGTTCTTTTGGTATTGCTGTCATAGACTCCCATTGCCTTGGGCTGGGGGCGTGGCCTCGGTGGGGGCGTGGCTTCGACCCCCTCGCCTTATATTCTTACGGCTTGCTTTCGAAAACTACGTCACAAAACATGGCCGTGTTGGGTGTCCCAGGATGCGCAAAATTCTCATCTTTGGGCTAGTGTTAGGGTCAGGGTTAGGATCAGGGTAAGGTTTTGGGTTATTGTCAGGTTTATGGTTAAAAAAGCGGATATTTTGAAAGTTTGTGCTAGACTCCTGAAATTTTGTGTGTGTATTCCTGGCTACCCATAGCAGCTTTGTGTCAAGTTTGGTGGCTCTAGCTTGTTCTTTTGGTATTGCTGTCATAGACTCCCATTGCCTTGGGCTGGGGGCGTGGCCTCGGTGGGGGCGTGGCTTCGACCCCCTCGCCTTATATTCTTACGGCTTGCTTTCGAAAACTACGTCACAAAACATGGCCGTGTTGGGTGTCCCAGGATGCGCAAAATTCTCATCTTTGGGCTAGTGTTAGGGTCAGGGTTAGGATCAGGGTAAGGTTTAGGGTTATTGTCAGGTTTATGGTTAAAAAAGCGGATATTTTGAAAGTTTGTGCTAGACTCCTGAAATTTTGTGTGTGTATTCCTGGCTACCCATAGCAGCTTTGTGTCAAGTTTGGTGGCTCTAGCTTGTTCTTTTGGTATTGCTGTCATAGACTCCCATTGCCTTGGGCTGGGGGCGTGGCCTCGGTGGGGGCGTGGCTTCGACCCCCTCGCCTTATATTCTTACGGCTTGCTTTCGAAAACTACGTCACAAAACATGGCCGTGTTGGGTGTCCCAGGATGCACAAAATTCTCATCTTTGGGCTAGTGTTAGGGTCAGGGTTAGGATCAGGGTAAGGTTTAGGGTTATTGTCAGGTTTATGGTTAAAAAAGCGGATATTTTGAAAGTTTGTGCTAGACTCCTGAAATTTTGTGTGTGTATTCCTGGCTACCCATAGCAGCTTTGTGTCAAGTTTGGTGGCTCTAGCTTGTTCTTTTGGTATTGCTGTCATAGACTCCCATTGCCTTGGGCTGGGGGCGTGGCCTCGGTGGGGGCGTGGCTTCGACCCCCTCGCCTTATATTCTTACGGCTTGCTTTCGAAAACTACGTCACAAAACATGGCCGTGTTGGGTGTCCCAGGATCCGCAAAATTCTCATCTTTGGGCTAGTGTTAGGGTCAGGGTTAGGATCAGGGTAAGGTTTTGGGTTATTGTCAGGTTTATGGTTAAAAAAGCGGATATTTTGAAAGTTTGTGCTAGACTCCTGAAATATTGTGTGTGTATTCCTGGCTACCCATAGCAGCTTTGTGTCAAGTTTGGTGGCTCTAGCTTGTTCTTTTGGTATTGCTGTCATAGACTCCCATTGCCTTGGGCTGGGGGCGTGGCCTCGGTGGGGGCGTGGCTTCGACCCCCTCGCCTTATATTCTTACGGCTTGCTTTCGAAAACTACGTCACAAAACATGGCCGTGTTGGGTGTCCCAGGATGCGCAAAATTCTCATCTTTGGGCTAGTGTTAGGGTCAGGGTTAGGATCAGGGTAAGGTTTAGGGTTATTGTCAGGTTTATGGTTAAAAAAGCGGATATTTTGAAAGTTTGTGCTAGACTCCTGAAATTTTGTGTGTGTATTCCTGGCTACCCATAGCAGCTTTGTGTCAAGTTTGGTGGCTCTAGCTTGTTCTTTTGGTATTGCTGTCATAGACTCCCATTGCCTTGGGCTGGGGGCGTGGCCTCGGTGGGGGCGTGGCTTCGACCCCCTCGCCTTATATTCTTACGGCTTGCTTTCGAAAACTACGTCACAAAACATGGCCGTGTTGGGTGTCCCAGGATGCACAAAATTCTCATCTTTGGGCTAGTGTTAGGGTCAGGGTTAGGATCAGGGTAAGGTTTAGGGTTATTGTCAGGTTTATGGTTAAAAAAGCGGATATTTTGAAAGTTTGTGCTAGACTCCTGAAATTTTGTGTGTGTATTCCTGGCTACCCATAGCAGCTTTGTGTCAAGTTTGGTGGCTCTAGCTTGTTCTTTTGGTATTGCTGTCATAGACTCCCATTGCCTTGGGCTGGGGGCGTGGCCTCGGTGGGGGCGTGGCTTCGACCCCCTCGCCTTATATTCTTACGGCTTGCTTTCGAAAACTACGTCACAAAACATGGCCGTGTTGGGTGTCCCAGGATCCGCAAAATTCTCATCTTTGGGCTAGTGTTAGGGTCAGGGTTAGGATCAGGGTAAGGTTTTGGGTTATTGTCAGGTTTATGGTTAAAAAAGCGGATATTTTGAAAGTTTGTGCTAGACTCCTGAAATATTGTGTGTGTATTCCTGGCTATCCATAGCAGCTTTGTGTCAAGTTTGGTGGCTCTAGCTTGTTCTTTTGGTATTGCTGTCATAGACTCCCATTGCCTTGGGCTGGGGGCGTGGCCTCGGTGGGTGGGTGGCTTCGACCCCCTCGCCTTATATTCTTACGGCTTGCTTTCGAAAACTACGTCACAAAACATGGCCGTGTTGGGTGTCCCAGGATGTGCAAAATTCTCATCTTTGGGCTAGTGTTAGGGTCAGGGTTAGGATCAGGGTAAGGTTTAGGGTTATTGTCAGGTTTATGGTTAAAAAAGCGGATATTTTGAAAGTTTGTGCTAGACTCCTGAAATTTTGTGTGTGTATTCCTGGCTACCCATAGCAGCTTTGTGTCAAGTTTGGTGGCTCTAGCTTGTTCTTTTGGTATTGCTGTCATAGACTCCCATTGCCTTGGGCTGGGGGCGTGGCCTCGGTGGGGGCGTGGCTTCGACCCCCTCTCCTTATATTCTTACGGCTTGCTTTCGAAAACTACGTCACAAAACATGGCCGTGTTGGGTGTCCCAGGATCCGCAAAATTCTCATCTTTGGGCTAGTGTTAGGGTCAGGGTTAGGATCAGGGTAAGGTTTTGGGTTATTGTCAGGTTTATGGTTAAAAAAGCGGATATTTTGAAAGTTTGTGCTAGACTCCTGAAATATTGTGTGTGTATTCCTGGCTATCCATAGCAGCTTTGTGTCAAGTTTGGTGGCTCTAGCTTGTTCTTTTGGTATTGCTGTCATAGACTCCCATTGCCTTGGGCTGGGGGCGTGGCCTCGGTGGGTGGGTGGCTTCGACCCCCTCGCCTTATATTCTTACGGCTTGCTTTCGAAAACTACGTCACAAAACATGGCCGTGTTGGGTGTCCCAGGATGTGCAAAATTCTCATCTTTGGGCTAGTGTTAGGGTCAGGGTTAGGATCAGGGTAAGGTTTTGGGTTATTGTCAGGTTTATGGTTAAAAAAGCGGATATTTTGAAAGTTTGTGCTAGACTCCTGAAATATTGTGTGTGTATTCCTGGCTATCCATAGCAGCTTTGTGTCAAGTTTGGTGGCTCTAGCTTGTTCTTTTGGTATTGCTGTCATAGACTCCCATTGCCTTGGGCTGGGGGCGTGGCCTCGGTGGGTGGGTGGCTTCGACCCCCTCGCCTTATATTCTTACGGCTTGCTTTCGAAAACTACGTCACAAAACATGGCCGTGTTGGGTGTCCCAGGATGCACAAAATTCTCATCTTTGGGCTAGTGTTAGGGTCAGGGTTAGGATCAGGGTAAGGTTTAGGGTTATTGTCAGGTTTATGGTTAAAAAAGCGGATATTTTGAAAGTTTGTGCTAGACTCCTGAAATTTTGTGTGTGTATTCCTGGCTACCCATAGCAGCTTTGTGTCAAGTTTGGTGGCTCTAGCTTGTTCTTTTGGTATTGCTGTCATAGACTCCCATTGCCTTGGGCTGGGGGCGTGGCCTCGGTGGGGGCGTGGCTTTGACCCCCTCGCCTTATATTCTTACGGCTTGCTTTCGAAAACTACGTCACAAAACATGGCCGTGTTGGGTGTCCCAGGATGTGCAAAATTCTCATCTTTGGGCTAGTGTTAGGGTCAGGGTTAGGATCAGGGTAAGGTTTAGGGTTATTGTCAGGTTTATGGTTAAAAAAGCGGATATTTTGAAAGTTTGTGCTAGACTCCTGAAATTTTGTGTGTGTATTCCTGGCTACCCATAGCAGCTTTGTGTCAAGTTTGGTGGCTCTAGCTTGTTCTTTTGGTATTGCTGTCATAGACTCCCATTGCCTTGGGCTGGGGGCGTGGCCTCGGTGGGGGCGTGGCTTCGACCCCCTCTCCTTATATTCTTACGGCTTGTTTTCGAAAACTACGTCACAAAACATGGCCGTGTTGGGTGTCCCAGGATCCGCAAAATTCTCATCTTTGGGCTAGTGTTAGGGTCAGGGTTAGGATCAGGGTAAGGTTTTGGGTTATTGTCAGGTTTATGGTTAAAAAAGCGGATATTTTGAAAGTTTGTGCTAGACTCCTGAAATATTGTGTGTGTATTCCTGGCTATCCATAGCAGCTTTGTGTCAAGTTTGGTGGCTCTAGCTTGTTCTTTTGGTATTGCTGTCATAGACTCCCATTGCCTTGGGCTGGGGGCGTGGCCTCGGTGGGTGGGTGGCTTCGACCCCCTCGCCTTATATTCTTACGGCTTGCTTTCGAAAACTACGTCACAAAACATGGCCGTGTTGGGTGTCCCAGGATGTGCAAAATTCTCATCTTTGAGCTAGTGTTAGGGTCAGGGTTAGGATCAGGGTAAGGTTTTGGGTTATTGTCAGGTTTATGGTTAAAAAAGCGGATATTTTGAAAGTTTGTGCTAGACTCCTGAAATATTGTGTGTGTATTCCTGGCTATCCATAGCAGCTTTGTGTCAAGTTTGGTGGCTCTAGCTTGTTCTTTTGGTATTGCTGTCATAGACTCCCATTGCCTTGGGCTGGGGGCGTGGCCTCGGTGGGTGGGTGGCTTCGACCCCCTCGCCTTATATTCTTACGGCTTGCTTTCGAAAACTACGTCACAAAACATGGCCGTGTTGGGTGTCCCAGGATGTGCAAAATTCTCATCTTTGGGCTAGTGTTAGGGTCAGGGTTAGGATCAGGGTAAGGTTTAGGGTTATTGTCAGGTTTATGGTTAAAAAAGCGGATATTTTGAAAGTTTGTGCTAGACTCCTGAAATTTTGTGTGTGTATTCCTGGCTACCCATAGCAGCTTTGTGTCAAGTTTGGTGGCTCTAGCTTGTTCTTTTGGTATTGCTGTCATAGACTCCCATTGCCTTGGGCTGGGGGCGTGGCCTCGGTGGGGGCGTGGCTTCGACCCCCTCGCCTTATATTCTTACGGCTTGCTTTCGAAAACTACGTCACAAAACATGGCCGTGTTGGGTGTCCCAGGATGCGCAAAATTCTCATCTTTGGGCTAGTGTTAGGGTCAGGGTTAGAATCAGGGTAAGGTTTAGGGTTATTGTCAGGTTTATGGTTAAAAAAGCGGATATTTTGAAAGTTTGTGCTAGACTCCTGAAATTTTGTGTGTGTATTCCTGGCTACCCATAGCAGCTTTGTGTCAAGTTTGGTGGCTCTAGCTTGTTCTTTTGGTATTGCTGTCATAGACTCCCATTGCCTTGGGCTGGGGGCGTGGCCTCGGTGGGGGCGTGGCTTCGACCCCCTCGCCTTATATTCTTACGGCTTGCTTTCGAAAACTACGTCACAAAACATGGCCGTGTTGGGTGTCCCAGGATGCGCAAAATTCTCATCTTTGGGCTAGTGTTAGGGTCAGGGTTAGGATCAGGGTAAGGTTTAGGGTTATTGTCAGGTTTATGGTTAAAAAAGCGGATATTTTGAAAGTTTGTGCTAGACTCCTGAAATTTAGTGTGTGTATTCCTGGCTACCCATAGCAGCTTTGTGTCAAGTTTGGTGGCTCTAGCTTGTTCTTTTGGTATTGCTGTCATAGACTCCCATTGCCTTGGGCTGGGGGCGTGGCCTCGGTGGGGGCGTGGCTTCGACCCCCTCGCCTTATATTCTTACGGCTTGCTTTCGAAAACTACGTCACAAAACATGGCCGTGTTGGGTGTCCCAGGATGCGCAAAATTCTCATCTTTGGGCTAGTGTTAGGGTCAGGGTTAGGATCAGGGTAAGGTTTAGGGTTATTGTCAGGTTTATGGTTAAAAAAGCGGATATTTTGAAAGTTTGTGCTAGACTCCTGAAATTTTGTGTGTGTATTCCTGGCTACCCATAGCAGCTTTGTGTCAAGTTTGGTGGCTCTAGCTTGTTCTTTTGGTATTGCTGTCATAGACTCCCATTGCCTTGGGCTGGGGGCGTGGCCTCGGTGGGTGGGTGGCTTCGACCCCCTCGCCTTATATTCTTACGGCTTGCTTTCGAAAACTACGTCACAAAACATGGCCGTGTTGGGTGTCCCAGGATGTGCAAAATTCTCATCTTTGGGCTAGTGTTAGGGTCAGGGTTAGGATCAGGGTAAGGTTTAGGGTTATTGTCAGGTTTATGGTTAAAAAAGCGGATATTTTGAAAGTTTGTGCTAGACTCCTGAAATTTTGTGTGTGTATTCCTGGCTACCCATAGCAGCTTTGTGTCAAGTTTGGTGGCTCTAGCTTGTTCTTTTGGTATTGCTGTCATAGACTCCCATTGCCTTGGGCTGGGGGCGTGGCCTCGGTGGGGGCGTGGCTTCGACCCCCTCTCCTTATATTCTTACGGCTTGCTTTCGAAAACTACGTCACAAAACATGGCCGTGTTGGGTGTCCCAGGATCCGCAAAATTCTCATCTTTGGGCTAGTGTTAGGGTCAGGGTTAGGATCAGGGTAAGGTTTTGGGTTATTGTCAGGTTTATGGTTAAAAAAGCGGATATTTTGAAAGTTTGTGCTAGACTCCTGAAATATTGTGTGTGTATTCCTGGCTATCCATAGCAGCTTTGTGTCAAGTTTGGTGGCTCTAGCTTGTTCTTTTGGTATTGCTGTCATAGACTCCCATTGCCTTGGGCTGGGGGCGTGGCCTCGGTGGGTGGGTGGCTTCGACCCCCTCGCCTTATATTCTTACGGCTTGCTTTCGAAAACTACGTCACAAAACATGGCCGTGTTGGGTGTCCCAGGATGTGCAAAATTCTCATCTTTGGGCTAGTGTTAGGGTCAGGGTTAGGATCAGGGTAAGGTTTAGGGTTATTGTCAGGTTTATGGTTAAAAAAGCGGATATTTTGAAAGTTTGTGCTAGACTCCTGAAATTTTGTGTGTGTATTCCTGGCTACCCATAGCAGCTTTGTGTCAAGTTTGGTGGCTCTAGCTTGTTCTTTTGGTATTGCTGTCATAGACTCCCATTGCCTTGGGCTGGGGGCGTGGCCTCGGTGGGGGCGTGGCTTCGACCCCCTCGCCTTATATTCTTACGGCTTGCTTTCGAAAACTACGTCACAAAACATGGCCGTGTTGGGTGTCCCAGGATGCGCAAAATTCTCATCTTTGGGCTAGTGTTAGGGTCAGGGTTAGAATCAGGGTAAGGTTTAGGGTTATTGTCAGGTTTATGGTTAAAAAAGCGGATATTTTGAAAGTTTGTGCTAGACTCCTGAAATTTTGTGTGTGTATTCCTGGCTACCCATAGCAGCTTTGTGTCAAGTTTGGTGGCTCTAGCTTGTTCTTTTGGTATTGCTGTCATAGACTCCCATTGCCTTGGGCTGGGGGCGTGGCCTCGGTGGGGGCGTGGCTTCGACCCCCTCGCCTTATATTCTTACGGCTTGCTTTCGAAAACTACGTCACAAAACATGGCCGTGTTGGGTGTCCCAGGATGCGCAAAATTCTCATCTTTGGGCTAGTGTTAGGGTCAGGGTTAGGATCAGGGTAAGGTTTAGGGTTATTGTCAGGTTTATGGTTAAAAAAGCGGATATTTTGAAAGTTTGTGCTAGACTCCTGAAATTTAGTGTGTGTATTCCTGGCTACCCATAGCAGCTTTGTGTCAAGTTTGGTGGCTCTAGCTTGTTCTTTTGGTATTGCTGTCATAGACTCCCATTGCCTTGGGCTGGGGGCGTGGCCTCGGTGGGGGCGTGGCTTCGACCCCCTCGCCTTATATTCTTACGGCTTGCTTTCGAAAACTACGTCACAAAACATGGCCGTGTTGGGTGTCCCAGGATGCGCAAAATTCTCATCTTTGGGCTAGTGTTAGGGTCAGGGTTAGGATCAGGGTAAGGTTTAGGGTTATTGTCAGGTTTATGGTTAAAAAAGCGGATATTTTGAAAGTTTGTGCTAGACTCCTGAAATTTTGTGTGTGTATTCCTGGCTACCCATAGCAGCTTTGTGTCAAGTTTGGTGGCTCTAGCTTGTTCTTTTGGTATTGCTGTCATAGACTCCCATTGCCTTGGGCTGGGGGCGTGGCCTCGGTGGGGGCGTGGCTTCGACCCCCTCGCCTTATATTCTTACGGCTTGCTTTCGAAAACTACGTCACAAAACATGGCCGTGTTGGGTGTCCCAGGATGCGCAAAATTCTCATCTTTGGGCTAGTGTTAGGGTCAGGGTTAGGATCAGGGTAAGGTTTTGGGTTATTGTCAGGTTCATGGTTAAAAAAGCGGATATTTTGAAAGTTTGTGCTAGACTCCTGAAATTTTGTGTGTGTATTCCTGGCTATCCATAGCAGCTTTGTGTCAAGTTTGGTGGCTCTAGCTTGTTCTTTTGGTATTGCTGTCATAGACTCCCATTGCCTTGGGCTGGGGGCGTGGCCTCGGTGGGGGCGTGGCTTCGACCCCCTCGCCTTATATTCTTACGGCTTGCTTTCGAAAACTACGTCACAAAACATGGCCGTGTTGGGTGTCCCAGGATGCGCAAAATTCTCATCTTTGGGCTAGTGTTAGGGTCAGGGTTAGGATCAGGGTAAGGTTTTGGGTTATTGTCAGGTTTATGGTTAAAAAAGCGGATATTTTGAAAGTTTGTGCTAGACTCCTGAAATTTTGTGTGTGTATTCCTGGCTACCCATAGCAGCTTTGTGTCAAGTTTGGTGGCTCTAGCTTGTTCTTTTGGTATTGCTGTCATAGACTCCCATTGCCTTGGGCTGGGGGCGTGGCCTCGGTGGGGGCGTGGCTTCGACCCCCTCGCCTTATATTCTTACGGCTTGCTTTCGAAAACTACGTCACAAAACATGGCCGTGTTGGGTGTCCCAGGATGCACAAAATTCTCATCTTTGGGCTAGTGTTAGGGTCAGGGTTAGGATCAGGGTAAGGTTTAGGGTTATTGTCAGGTTTATGGTTAAAAAAGCGGATATTTTGAAAGTTTGTGCTAGACTCCTGAAATTTTGTGTGTGTATTCCTGGCTACCCATAGCAGCTTTGTGTCAAGTTTGGTGGCTCTAGCTTGTTCTTTTGGTATTGCTGTCATAGACTCCCATTGCCTTGGGCTGGGGGCGTGGCCTCGGTGGGGGCGTGGCTTCGACCCCCTCGCCTTATATTCTTACGGCTTGCTTTCGAAAACTACGTCACAAAACATGGCCGTGTTGGGTGTCCCAGGATCCGCAAAATTCTCATCTTTGGGCTAGTGTTAGGGTCAGGGTTAGGATCAGGGTAAGGTTTTGGGTTATTGTCAGGTTTATGGTTAAAAAAGCGGATATTTTGAAAGTTTGTGCTAGACTCCTGAAATATTGTGTGTGTATTCCTGGCTATCCATAGCAGCTTTGTGTCAAGTTTGGTGGCTCTAGCTTGTTCTTTTGGTATTGCTGTCATAGACTCCCATTGCCTTGGGCTGGGGGCGTGGCCTCGGTGGGTGGGTGGCTTCGACCCCCTCGCCTTATATTCTTACGGCTTGCTTTCGAAAACTACGTCACAAAACATGGCCGTGTTGGGTGTCCCAGGATGTGCAAAATTCTCATCTTTGGGCTAGTGTTAGGGTCAGGGTTAGGATCAGGGTAAGGTTTAGGGTTATTGTCAGGTTTATGGTTAAAAAAGCGGATATTTTGAAAGTTTGTGCTAGACTCCTGAAATTTTGTGTGTGTATTCCTGGCTACCCATAGCAGCTTTGTGTCAAGTTTGGTGGCTCTAGCTTGTTCTTTTGGTATTGCTGTCATAGACTCCCATTGCCTTGGGCTGGGGGCGTGGCCTCGGTGGGGGCGTGGCTTCGACCCCCTCTCCTTATATTCTTACGGCTTGCTTTCGAAAACTACGTCACAAAACATGGCCGTGTTGGGTGTCCCAGGATCCGCAAAATTCTCATCTTTGGGCTAGTGTTAGGGTCAGGGTTAGGATCAGGGTAAGGTTTTGGGTTATTGTCAGGTTTATGGTTAAAAAAGCGGATATTTTGAAAGTTTGTGCTAGACTCCTGAAATATTGTGTGTGTATTCCTGGCTATCCATAGCAGCTTTGTGTCAAGTTTGGTGGCTCTAGCTTGTTCTTTTGGTATTGCTGTCATAGACTCCCATTGCCTTGGGCTGGGGGCGTGGCCTCGGTGGGTGGGTGGCTTCGACCCCCTCGCCTTATATTCTTACGGCTTGCTTTCGAAAACTACGTCACAAAACATGGCCGTGTTGGGTGTCCCAGGATGTGCAAAATTCTCATCTTTGGGCTAGTGTTAGGGTCAGGGTTAGGATCAGGGTAAGGTTTTGGGTTATTGTCAGGTTTATGGTTAAAAAAGCGGATATTTTGAAAGTTTGTGCTAGACTCCTGAAATATTGTGTGTGTATTCCTGGCTATCCATAGCAGCTTTGTGTCAAGTTTGGTGGCTCTAGCTTGTTCTTTTGGTATTGCTGTCATAGACTCCCATTGCCTTGGGCTGGGGGCGTGGCCTCGGTGGGTGGGTGGCTTCGACCCCCTCGCCTTATATTCTTACGGCTTGCTTTCGAAAACTACGTCACAAAACATGGCCGTGTTGGGTGTCCCAGGATGCACAAAATTCTCATCTTTGGGCTAGTGTTAGGGTCAGGGTTAGGATCAGGGTAAGGTTTAGGGTTATTGTCAGGTTTATGGTTAAAAAAGCGGATATTTTGAAAGTTTGTGCTAGACTCCTGAAATTTTGTGTGTGTATTCCTGGCTACCCATAGCAGCTTTGTGTCAAGTTTGGTGGCTCTAGCTTGTTCTTTTGGTATTGCTGTCATAGACTCCCATTGCCTTGGGCTGGGGGCGTGGCCTCGGTGGGGGCGTGGCTTCGACCCCCTCGCCTTATATTCTTACGGCTTGCTTTCGAAAACTACGTCACAAAACATGGCCGTGTTGGGTGTCCCAGGATGTGCAAAATTCTCATCTTTGGGCTAGTGTTAGGGTCAGGGTTAGGATCAGGGTAAGGTTTAGGGTTATTGTCAGGTTTATGGTTAAAAAAGCGGATATTTTGAAAGTTTGTGCTAGACTCCTGAAATTTTGTGTGTGTATTCCTGGCTACCCATAGCAGCTTTGTGTCAAGTTTGGTGGCTCTAGCTTGTTCTTTTGGTATTGCTGTCATAGACTCCCATTGCCTTGGGCTGGGGGCGTGGCCTCGGTGGGGGCGTGGCTTCGACCCCCTCTCCTTATATTCTTACGGCTTGTTTTCGAAAACTACGTCACAAAACATGGCCGTGTTGGGTGTCCCAGGATCCGCAAAATTCTCATCTTTGGGCTAGTGTTAGGGTCAGGGTTAGGATCAGGGTAAGGTTTTGGGTTATTGTCAGGTTTATGGTTAAAAAAGCGGATATTTTGAAAGTTTGTGCTAGACTCCTGAAATATTGTGTGTGTATTCCTGGCTATCCATAGCAGCTTTGTGTCAAGTTTGGTGGCTCTAGCTTGTTCTTTTGGTATTGCTGTCATAGACTCCCATTGCCTTGGGCTGGGGGCGTGGCCTCGGTGGGTGGGTGGCTTCGACCCCCTCGCCTTATATTCTTACGGCTTGCTTTCGAAAACTACGTCACAAAACATGGCCGTGTTGGGTGTCCCAGGATGTGCAAAATTCTCATCTTTGAGCTAGTGTTAGGGTCAGGGTTAGGATCAGGGTAAGGTTTTGGGTTATTGTCAGGTTTATGGTTAAAAAAGCGGATATTTTGAAAGTTTGTGCTAGACTCCTGAAATATTGTGTGTGTATTCCTGGCTATCCATAGCAGCTTTGTGTCAAGTTTGGTGGCTCTAGCTTGTTCTTTTGGTATTGCTGTCATAGACTCCCATTGCCTTGGGCTGGGGGCGTGGCCTCGGTGGGTGGGTGGCTTCGACCCCCTCGCCTTATATTCTTACGGCTTGCTTTCGAAAACTACGTCACAAAACATGGCCGTGTTGGGTGTCCCAGGATGTGCAAAATTCTCATCTTTGGGCTAGTGTTAGGGTCAGGGTTAGGATCAGGGTAAGGTTTAGGGTTATTGTCAGGTTTATGGTTAAAAAAGCGGATATTTTGAAAGTTTGTGCTAGACTCCTGAAATTTTGTGTGTGTATTCCTGGCTACCCATAGCAGCTTTGTGTCAAGTTTGGTGGCTCTAGCTTGTTCTTTTGGTATTGCTGTCATAGACTCCCATTGCCTTGGGCTGGGGGCGTGGCCTCGGTGGGGGCGTGGCTTCGACCCCCTCGCCTTATATTCTTACGGCTTGCTTTCGAAAACTACGTCACAAAACATGGCCGTGTTGGGTGTCCCAGGATGCGCAAAATTCTCATCTTTGGGCTAGTGTTAGGGTCAGGGTTAGAATCAGGGTAAGGTTTAGGGTTATTGTCAGGTTTATGGTTAAAAAAGCGGATATTTTGAAAGTTTGTGCTAGACTCCTGAAATTTTGTGTGTGTATTCCTGGCTACCCATAGCAGCTTTGTGTCAAGTTTGGTGGCTCTAGCTTGTTCTTTTGGTATTGCTGTCATAGACTCCCATTGCCTTGGGCTGGGGGCGTGGCCTCGGTGGGGGCGTGGCTTCGACCCCCTCGCCTTATATTCTTACGGCTTGCTTTCGAAAACTACGTCACAAAACATGGCCGTGTTGGGTGTCCCAGGATGCGCAAAATTCTCATCTTTGGGCTAGTGTTAGGGTCAGGGTTAGGATCAGGGTAAGGTTTAGGGTTATTGTCAGGTTTATGGTTAAAAAAGCGGATATTTTGAAAGTTTGTGCTAGACTCCTGAAATTTAGTGTGTGTATTCCTGGCTACCCATAGCAGCTTTGTGTCAAGTTTGGTGGCTCTAGCTTGTTCTTTTGGTATTGCTGTCATAGACTCCCATTGCCTTGGGCTGGGGGCGTGGCCTCGGTGGGGGCGTGGCTTCGACCCCCTCGCCTTATATTCTTACGGCTTGCTTTCGAAAACTACGTCACAAAACATGGCCGTGTTGGGTGTCCCAGGATGCGCAAAATTCTCATCTTTGGGCTAGTGTTAGGGTCAGGGTTAGGATCAGGGTAAGGTTTAGGGTTATTGTCAGGTTTATGGTTAAAAAAGCGGATATTTTGAAAGTTTGTGCTAGACTCCTGAAATTTTGTGTGTGTATTCCTGGCTACCCATAGCAGCTTTGTGTCAAGTTTGGTGGCTCTAGCTTGTTCTTTTGGTATTGCTGTCATAGACTCCCATTGCCTTGGGCTGGGGGCGTGGCCTCGGTGGGTGGGTGGCTTCGACCCCCTCGCCTTATATTCTTACGGCTTGCTTTCGAAAACTACGTCACAAAACATGGCCGTGTTGGGTGTCCCAGGATGTGCAAAATTCTCATCTTTGGGCTAGTGTTAGGGTCAGGGTTAGGATCAGGGTAAGGTTTAGGGTTATTGTCAGGTTTATGGTTAAAAAAGCGGATATTTTGAAAGTTTGTGCTAGACTCCTGAAATTTTGTGTGTGTATTCCTGGCTACCCATAGCAGCTTTGTGTCAAGTTTGGTGGCTCTAGCTTGTTCTTTTGGTATTGCTGTCATAGACTCCCATTGCCTTGGGCTGGGGGCGTGGCCTCGGTGGGGGCGTGGCTTCGACCCCCTCTCCTTATATTCTTACGGCTTGCTTTCGAAAACTACGTCACAAAACATGGCCGTGTTGGGTGTCCCAGGATGCGCAAAATTCTCATCTTTGGGCTAGTGTTAGGGTCAGGGTTAGGATCAGGGTAAGGTTTTGGGTTATTGTCAGGTTTATGGTTAAAAAAGCGGATATTTTGAAAGTTTGTGCTAGACTCCTGAAATATTGTGTGTGTATTCCTGGCTATCCATAGCAGCTTTGTGTCAAGTTTGGTGGCTCTAGCTTGTTCTTTTGGTATTGCTGTCATAGACTCCCATTGCCTTGGGCTGGGGGCGTGGCCTCGGTGGGTGGGTGGCTTCGACCCCCTCGCCTTATATTCTTACGGCTTGCTTTCGAAAACTACGTCACAAAACATGGCCGTGTTGGGTGTCCCAGGATGCGCAAAATTCTCATCTTTGGGCTAGTGTTAGGGTCAGGGTTAGGATCAGGGTAAGGTTTAGGGTTATTGTCAGGTTTATGGTTAAAAAAGCGGATATTTTGAAAGTTTGTGCTAGACTCCTGAAATTTTGTGTGTGTATTCCTGGCTACCCATAGCAGCTTTGTGTCAAGTTTGGTGGCTCTAGCTTGTTCTTTTGGTATTGCTGTCATAGACTCCCATTGCCTTGGGCTGGGGGCGTGGCCTCGGTGGGGGCGTGGCTTCGACCCCCTCGCCTTATATTCTTACGGCTTGCTTTCGAAAACTACGTCACAAAACATGGCCGTGTTGGGTGTCCCAGGATGCGCAAAATTCTCATCTTTGGGCTAGTGTTAGGGTCAGGGTTAGAATCAGGGTAAGGTTTAGGGTTATTGTCAGGTTTATGGTTAAAAAAGCGGATATTTTGAAAGTTTGTGCTAGACTCCTGAAATTTTGTGTGTGTATTCCTGGCTACCCATAGCAGCTTTGTGTCAAGTTTGGTGGCTCTAGCTTGTTCTTTTGGTATTGCTGTCATAGACTCCCATTGCCTTGGGCTGGGGGCGTGGCCTCGGTGGGGGCGTGGCTTCGACCCCCTCACCTTATATTCTTACGGCTTGCTTTCGAAAACTACGTCACAAAACATGGCCGTGTTGGGTGTCCCAGGATGCGCAAAATTCTCATCTTTGGGCTAGTGTTAGGGTCAGGGTTAGGATCAGGGTAAGGTTTAGGGTTATTGTCAGGTTTATGGTTAAAAAAGCGGATATTTTGAAAGTTTGTGCTAGACTCCTGAAATTTAGTGTGTGTATTCCTGGCTACCCATAGCAGCTTTGTGTCAAGTTTGGTGGCTCTAGCTTGTTCTTTTGGTATTGCTGTCATAGACTCCCATTGCCTTGGGCTGGGGGCGTGGCCTCGGTGGGGGCGTGGCTTCGACCCCCTCGCCTTATATTCTTACGGCTTGCTTTCGAAAACTACGTCACAAAACATGGCCGTGTTGGGTGTCCCAGGATGCGCAAAATTCTCATCTTTGGGCTAGTGTTAGGGTCAGGGTTAGGATCAGGGTAAGGTTTAGGGTTATTGTCAGGTTTATGGTTAAAAAAGCGGATATTTTGAAAGTTTGTGCTAGACTCCTGAAATTTTGTGTGTGTATTCCTGGCTACCCATAGCAGCTTTGTGTCAAGTTTGGTGGCTCTAGCTTGTTCTTTTGGTATTGCTGTCATAGACTCCCATTGCCTTGGGCTGGGGGCGTGGCCTCGGTGGGGGCGTGGCTTCGACCCCCTCGCCTTATATTCTTACGGCTTGCTTTCGAAAACTACGTCACAAAACATGGCCGTGTTGGGTGTCCCAGGATGCGCAAAATTCTCATCTTTGGGCTAGTGTTAGGGTCAGGGTTAGGATCAGGGTAAGGTTTTGGGTTATTGTCAGGTTCATGGTTAAAAAAGCGGATATTTTGAAAGTTTGTGCTAGACTCCTGAAATTTTGTGTGTGTATTCCTGGCTATCCATAGCAGCTTTGTGTCAAGTTTGGTGGCTCTAGCTTGTTCTTTTGGTATTGCTGTCATAGACTCCCATTGCCTTGGGCTGGGGGCGTGGCCTCGGTGGGGGCGTGGCTTCGACCCCCTCGCCTTATATTCTTACGGCTTGCTTTCGAAAACTACGTCACAAAACATGGCCGTGTTGGGTGTCCCAGGATGCGCAAAATTCTCATCTTTGGGCTAGTGTTAGGGTCAGGGTTAGGATCAGGGTAAGGTTTTGGGTTATTGTCAGGTTTATGGTTAAAAAAGCGGATATTTTGAAAGTTTGTGCTAGACTCCTGAAATTTTGTGTGTGTATTCCTGGCTACCCATAGCAGCTTTGTGTCAAGTTTGGTGGCTCTAGCTTGTTCTTTTGGTATTGCTGTCATAGACTCCCATTGCCTTGGGCTGGGGGCGTGGCCTCGGTGGGGGCGTGGCTTCGACCCCCTCGCCTTATATTCTTACGGCTTGCTTTCGAAAACTACGTCACAAAACATGGCCGTGTTGGGTGTCCCAGGATGCGCAAAATTCTCATCTTTGGGCTAGTGTTAGGGTCAGGGTTGGGATCAGGGTAAGGTTTTGGGTTATTGTCAGGTTCATGGTTAAAAAAGCGGATATTTTGAAAGTTTGTGCTAGACTCCTGAAATTTTGTGTGTGTATTCCTGGCTATCCATAGCAGCTTTGTGTCAAGTTTGGTGGCTCTAGCTTGTTCTTTTGGTATTGCTGTCATAGACTCCCATTGCCTTGGGCTGGGGGCGTGGCCTCGGTGGGGGCGTGGCTTCGACCCCCTCGCCTTATATTCTTACGGCTTGCTTTCGAAAACTACGTCACAAAACATGGCCGTGTTGGGTGTCCCAGGATGCGCAAAATTCTCATCTTTGGGCTAGTGTTAGGGTCAGGGTTAGGATCAGGGTAAGGTTTTGGGTTATTGTCAGGTTCATGGTTAAAAAAGCGGATATTTTGAAAGTTTGTGCTAGACTCCTGAAATTTTGTGTGTGTATTCCTGGCTACCCATAGCAGCTTTGTGTCAAGTTTGGTGGCTCTAGCTTGTTCTTTTGGTATTGCTGTCATAGACTCCCATTGCCTTGGGCTGGGGGCGTGGCCTCGGTGGGGGCGTGGCTTCGACCCCCTCGCCTTATATTCTTACGGCTTGCTTTCGAAAACTACGTCACAAAACATGGCCGTGTTGGGTGTCCCAGGATGTGCAAAATTCTCATCTTTGGGCTAGTGTTAGGGTCAGGGTTAGGATCAGGGTAAGGTTTAGGGTTATTGTCAGGTTTATGGTTAAAAAAGCGGATATTTTGAAAGTTTGTGCTAGACTCCTGAAATTTTGTGTGTGTATTCCTGGCTACCCATAGCAGCTTTGTGTCAAGTTTGGTGGCTCTAGCTTGTTCTTTTGGTATTGCTGTCATAGACTCCCATTGCCTTGGGCTGGGGGCGTGGCCTCGGTGGGGGCGTGGCTTCGACCCCCTCGCCTTATATTCTTACGGCTTGCTTTCGAAAACTACGTCACAAAACATGGCCGTGTTGGGTGTCCCAGGATGCGCAAAATTCTCATCTTTGGGCTAGTGTTAGGGTCAGGGTTAGAATCAGGGTAAGGTTTAGGGTTATTGTCAGGTTTATGGTTAAAAAAGCGGATATTTTGAAAGTTTGTGCTAGACTCCTGAAATTTTGTGTGTGTATTCCTGGCTACCCATAGCAGCTTTGTGTCAAGTTTGGTGGCTCTAGCTTGTTCTTTTGGTATTGCTGTCATAGACTCCCATTGCCTTGGGCTGGGGGCGTGGCCTCGGTGGGGGCGTGGCTTCGACCCCCTCGCCTTATATTCTTACGGCTTGCTTTCGAAAACTACGTCACAAAACATGGCCGTGTTGGGTGTCCCAGGATGCGCAAAATTCTCATCTTTGGGCTAGTGTTAGGGTCAGGGTTAGGATCAGGGTAAGGTTTTGGGTTATTGTCAGGTTTATGGTTAAAAAAGCGGATATTTTGAAAGTTTGTGCTAGACTCCTGAAATTTTGTGTGTGTATTCCTGGCTACCCATAGCAGCTTTGTGTCAAGTTTGGTGGCTCTAGCTTGTTCTTTTGGTATTGCTGTCATAGACTCCCATTGCCTTGGGCTGGGGGCGTGGCCTCGGTGGGGGCGTGGCTTCGACCCCCTCGCCTTATATTCTTACGGCTTGCTTTCGAAAACTACGTCACAAAACATGGCCGTGTTGGGTGTCCCAGGATGCGCAAAATTCTCATCTTTGGGCTAGTGTTAGGGTCAGGGTTAGGATCAGGGTAAGGTTTAGGGTTATTGTCAGGTTTATGGTTAAAAAAGCGGATATTTTGAAAGTTTGTGCTAGACTCCTGAAATTTTGTGTGTGTATTCCTGGCTACCCATAGCAGCTTTGTGTCAAGTTTGGTGGCTCTAGCTTGTTCTTTTGGTATTGCTGTCATAGACTCCCATTGCCTTGGGCTGGGGGCGTGGCCTCGGTGGGGGCGTGGCTTCGACCCCCTCGCCTTATATTCTTACAGCTTGCTTTCGAAAACTACGTCACAAAACATGGCCGTGTTGGGTGTCCCAGGATGCGCAAAATTCTCATCTTTGGGCTAGTGTTAGGGTCAGGGTTAGGATCAGGGTAAGGTTTTGGGTTATTGTCAGGTTCATGGTGAAAAAAGCGGATATTTTGAAAGTTTGTGCTAGACTCCTGAAATTTTGTGTGTGTATTCCTGGCTATCCATAGCAGCTTTGTGTCAAGTTTGGTGGCTCTAGCTTGTTCTTTTGGTATTGCTGTCATAGACTCCCATTGCCTTGGGCTGGGGGCGTGGCCTCGGTGGGGGCGTGGCTTCGACCCCCTCGCCTTATATTC
Source organism: Pholis gunnellus (assembly GCF_910591455.1). Classification (NCBI taxonomy): domain Eukaryota; kingdom Metazoa; phylum Chordata; class Actinopteri; order Perciformes; family Pholidae; genus Pholis; species Pholis gunnellus. The sequence continues at coordinate 2,643,118 of NC_136545.1, read as the reverse complement.
TTACGGCTTGCTTTCGAAAACTACGTCACAAAACATGGCCGTGTTGGGTGTCCCAGGATGCGCAAAATTCTCATCTTTGGGCTAGTGTTAGGGTCAGGGTTAGGATCAGGGTAAGGTTTTGGGTTATTGTCAGGTTCATGGTTAAAAAAGCGGATATTTTGAAAGTTTGTGCTAGACTCCTGAAATTTTGTGTGTGTATTCCTGGCTACCCATAGCAGCTTTGTGTCAAGTTTGGTGGCTCTAGCTTGTTCTTTTGGTATTGCTGTCATAGACTCCCATTGCCTTGGGCTGGGGGCATGGCCTCGGTGGGGGCGTGGCTTCGACCCCCTCGCCTTATATTCTTACGGCTTGCTTTCGAAAACTACGTCACAAAACATGGCCGTGTTGGGTGTCCCAGGATGCGCAAAATTCTCATCTTTGGGCTAGTGTTAGGGTCAGGGTTAGGATCAGGGTAAGGTTTTGGGTTATTGTCAGGTTCATGGTTAAAAAAGCGGATATTTTGAAAGTTTGTGCTAGACTCCTGAAATTTTGTGTGTGTATTCCTGGCTATCCATAGCAGCTTTGTGTCAAGTTTGGTGGCTCTAGCTTGTTCTTTTGGTATTGCTGTCATAGACTCCCATTGCCTTGGGCTGGGGGCGTGGCCTCGGTGGGGGCGTGGCTTCGACCCCCTCGCCTTATATTCTTACGGCTTGCTTTCGAAAACTACGTCACAAAACATGGCCGTGTTGGGTGTCCCAGGATGCGCAAAATTCTCATCTTTGGGCTAGTGTTAGGGTCAGGGTTAGGATCAGGGTAAGGTTTTGGGTTATTGTCAGGTTCATGGTTAAAAAAGCGGATATTTTGAAAGTTTGTGCTAGACTCCTGAAATTTTGTGTGTGTATTCCTGGCTACCCATAGCAGCTTTGTGTCAAGTTTGGTGGCTCTAGCTTGTTCTTTTGGTATTGCTGTCATAGACTCCCATTGCCTTGGGCTGGGGGCGTGGCCTCGGTGGGGGCGTGGCTTCGACCCCCTCGCCTTATATTCTTACGGCTTGCTTTCGAAAACTACGTCACAAAACATGGCCGTGTTGGGTGTCCCAGGATGCGCAAAATTCTCATCTTTGGGCTAGTGTTAGGGTCAGGGTTAGGATCAGGGTAAGGTTTAGGGTTATTGTCAGGTTTATGGTTAAAAAAGCGGATATTTTGAAAGTTTGTGCTAGACTCCTGAAATTTTGTGTGTGTATTCCTGGCTACCCATAGCAGCTTTGTGTCAAGTTTGGTGGCTCTAGCTTGTTCTTTTGGTATTGCTGTCATAGACTCCCATTGCCTTGGGCTGGGGGCGTGGCCTCGGTGGGGGCGTGGCTTCGACCCCCTCGCCTTATATTCTTACAGCTTGCTTTCGAAAACTACGTCACAAAACATGGCCGTGTTGGGTGTCCCAGGATGCGCAAAATTCTCATCTTTGGGCTAGTGTTAGGGTCAGGGTTAGGATCAGGGTAAGGTTTTGGGTTATTGTCAGGTTCATGGTTAAAAAAGCGGATATTTTGAAAGTTTGTGCTAGACTCCTGAAATTTTGTGTGTGTATTCCTGGCTATCCATAGCAGCTTTGTGTCAAGTTTGGTGGCTCTAGCTTGTTCTTTTGGTATTGCTGTCATAGACTCCCATTGCCTTGGGCTGGGGGCGTGGCCTCGGTGGGGGCGTGGCTTCGACCCCCTCGCCTTATATTCTTACGGCTTGCTTTCGAAAACTACGTCACAAAACATGGCCGTGTTGGGTGTCCCAGGATGCGCAAAATTCTCATCTTTGGGCTAGTGTTAGGGTCAGGGTTAGGATCAGGGTAAGGTTTTGGGTTATTGTCAGGTTCATGGTTAAAAAAGCGGATATTTTGAAAGTTTGTGCTAGACTCCTGAAATTTTGTGTGTGTATTCCTGGCTACCCATAGCAGCTTTGTGTCAAGTTTGGGGGCTCTAGCTTGTTCTTTTGGTATTGCTGTCATAGACTCCCATTGCCTTGGGCTGGGGGCGTGGCCTCGGTGGGGGCGTGGCTTCGACCCCCTCGCCTTATATTCTTACGGCTTGCTTTCGAAAACTACGTCACAAAACATGGCCGTGTTGGGTGTCCCAGGATGCGCAAAATTCTCATCTTTGGGCTAGTGTTAGGGTCAGGGTTAGGATCAGGGTAAGGTTTTGGGTTATTGTCAGGTTCATGGTTAAAAAAGCGGATATTTTGAAAGTTTGTGCTAGACTCCTGAAATTTTGTGTGTGTATTCCTGGCTATCCATAGCAGCTTTGTGTCAAGTTTGGTGGCTCTAGCTTGTTCTTTTGGTATTGCTGTCATAGACTCCCATTGCCTTGGGCTGGGGGCGTGGCCTCGGTGGGGGCGTGGCTTCGACCCCCTCGCCTTATATTCTTACGGCTTGCTTTCGAAAACTACGTCACAAAACATGGCCGTGTTGGGTGTCCCAGGATGCGCAAAATTCTCATCTTTGGGCTAGTGTTAGGGTCAGGGTTAGGATCAGGGTAAGGTTTTGGGTTATTGTCAGGTTCATGGTTAAAAAAGCGGATATTTTGAAAGTTTGTGCTAGACTCCTGAAATTTTGTGTGTGTATTCCTGGCTACCCATAGCAGCTTTGTGTCAAGTTTGGTGGCTCTAGCTTGTTCTTTTGGTATTGCTGTCATAGACTCCCATTGCCTTGGGCTGGGGGCGTGGCCTCGGTGGGGGCGTGGCTTCGACCCCCTCGCCTTATATTCTTACGGCTTGCTTTCGAAAACTACGTCACAAAACATGGCCGTGTTGGGTGTCCCAGGATGCGCAAAATTCTCATCTTTGGGCTACTGTTAGGGTCAGGGTTAGGATCAGGGTAAGGTTTAGGGTTATTGTCAGGTTTATGGTTAAAAAAGTGGATATTTTGAAAGTTTGTGCTAGACTCCTGAAATTTTGTGTGTGTATTCCTGGCTACCCATAGCAGCTTTGTGTCAAGTTTGGTGGCTCTAGCTTGTTCTTTTGGTATTGCTGTCATAGACTCCCATTGCCTTGGGCTGGGGGCGTGGCCTCGGTGGGGGCGTGGCTTCGACCCCCTCGCCTTATATTCTTACGGCTTGCTTTCGAAAACTACGTCACAAAACATGGCCGTGTTGGGTGTCCCAGGATGCGCAAAATTCTCATCTTTGGGCTAGTGTTAGGGTCAGGGTTAGGATCAGGGTAAGGTTTAGGGTTATTGTCAGGTTTATGGTTAAAAAAGCGGATATTTTGAAAGTTTGTGCTAGACTCCTGAAATTTTGTGTGTGTATTCCTGGCTACCCATAGCAGCTTTGTGTCAAGTTTGGTGGCTCTAGCTTGTTCTTTTGGTATTGCTGTCATAGACTCCCATTGCCTTGGGCTGGGGGCGTGGCCTCGGTGGGGGCGTGGCTTCGACCCCCTCGCCTTATATTCTTACGGCTTGCTTTCGAAAACTACGTCACAAAACATGGCCGTGTTGGGTGTCCCAGGATGCGCAAAATTCTCATCTTTGGGCTACTGTTAGGGTCAGGGTTAGGATCAGGGTAAGGTTTAGGGTTATTGTCAGGTTTATGGTTAAAAAAGTGGATATTTTGAAAGTTTGTGCTAGACTCCTGAAATTTTGTGTGTGTATTCCTGGCTACCCATAGCAGCTTTGTGTCAAGTTTGGTGGCTCTAGCTTGTTCTTTTGGTATTGCTGTCATAGACTCCCATTGCCTTGGGCTGGGGGCGTGGCCTCGGTGGGGGCGTGGCTTCGACCCCCTCGCCTTATATTCTTACGGCTTGCTTTCGAAAACTACGTCACAAAACATGGCCGTGTTGGGTGTCCCAGGATGCGCAAAATTCTCATCTTTGGGCTAGTGTTAGGGTCAGGGTTAGGATCAGGGTAAGGTTTAGGGTTATTGTCAGGTTTATGGTTAAAAAAGCGGATATTTTGAAAGTTTGTGCTAGACTCCTGAAATTTTGTGTGTGTATTCCTGGCTACCCATAGCAGCTTTGTGTCAAGTTTGGTGGCTCTAGCTTGTTCTTTTGGTATTGCTGTCATAGACTCCCATTGCCTTGGGCTGGGGGCGTGGCCTCGGTGGGGGCGTGGCTTCGACCCCCTCGCCTTATATTCTTACGGCTTGCTTTCGAAAACTACGTCACAAAACATGGCCGTGTTGGGTGTCCCAGGATGCGCAAAATTCTCATCTTTGGGCTAGTGTTAGGGTCAGGGTTAGGATCAGGGTAAGGTTTTGGGTTATTGTCAGGTTTATGGTTAAAAAAGCGGATATTTTGAAAGTTTGTGCTAGACTCCTGAAATTTTGTGTGTGTATTCCTGGCTACCCATAGCAGCTTTGTGTCAAGTTTGGTGGCTCTAGCTTGTTCTTTTGGTATTGCTGTCATAGACTCCCATTGCCTTGGGCTGGGGGCGTGGCCTCAGTGGGGGCGTGGCTTCGACCCCCTCGCCTTATATTCTTACGGCTTGCTTTCGAAAACTACGTCACAAAACATGGCCGTGTTGGGTGTCCCAGGATGCGCAAAATTCTCATCTTTGGGCTAGTGTTAGGGTCAGGGTTAGGATCAGGGTAAGGTTTTGGGTTATTGTCAGGTTCATGGTTAAAAAAGCGGATATTTTGAAAGTTTGTGCTAGACTCCTGAAATTTTGTGTGTGTATTCCTGGCTATCCATAGCAGCTTTGTGTCAAGTTTGGTGGCTCTAGCTTGTTCTTTTTGGTATTGCTGTCATAGACTCCCATTGCCTTGGGCTGGGGGCGTGGCCTCGGTGGGGGCGTGGCTTCGACCCCCTCGCCTTATATTCTTACGGCTTGCTTTCGAAAACTACGTCACAAAACATGGCCGTGTTGGGTGTCCCAGGATGCGCAAAATTCTCATCTTTGGGCTAGTGTTAGGGTCAGGGTTAGGATCAGGGTAAGGTTTTGGGTTATTGTCAGGTTTATGGTTAAAAAAGCGGATATTTTGAAAGTTTGTGCTAGACTCCTGAAATTTTGTGTGTGTATTCCTGGCTACCCATAGCAGCTTTGTGTCAAGTTTGGTGGCTCTAGCTTGTTCTTTTGGTATTGCTGTCATAGACTCCCATTGCCTTGGGCTGGGGGCGTGGCCTCGGTGGGGGCGTGGCTTCGACCCCCTCGCCTTATATTCTTACGGCTTGCTTTCGAAAACTACGTCACAAAACATGGCCGTGTTGGGTGTCCCAGGATGCGCAAAATTCTCATCTTTGGGCTAGTGTTAGGGTCAGGGTTAGGATCAGGGTAAGGTTTTGGGTTATTGTCAGGTTCATGGTTAAAAAAGCGGATATTTTGAAAGTTTGTGCTAGACTCCTGAAATTTTGTATGTGTATTCCTGGCTATCCATAGCAGCTTTGTGTCAAGTTTGGTGGCTCTAGCTTGTTCTTTTGGTATTGCTGTCATAGACTCCCATTGCCTTGGGCTGGGGGCGTGGCCTCGGTGGGGGCGTGGCTTCGACCCCCTCGCCTTATATTCTTACGGCTTGCTTTCGAAAACTACGTCACAAAACATGGCCGTGTTGGGTGTCCCAGGATGCGCAAAATTCTCATCTTTGGGCTAGTGTTAGGGTCAGGGTTAGGATCAGGGTAAGGTTTTGGGTTATTGTCAGGTTCATGGTTAAAAAAGCGGATATTTTGAAAGTTTGTGCTAGACTCCTGAAATTTTGTGTGTGTATTCCTGGCTATCCATAGCAGCTTTGTGTCAAGTTTGGTGGCTCTAGCTTGTTCTTTTGGTATTGCTGTCATAGACTCCCATTGCCTTGGGCTGGGGGCGTGGCCTCGGTGGGGGCGTGGCTTCGACCCCCTCGCCTTATATTCTTACGGCTTGCTTTCGAAAACTACGTCACAAAACATGGCCGTGTTGGGTGTCCCAGGATGCGCAAAATTCTCATCTTTGGGCTAGTGTTAGGGTCAGGGTTAGGATCAGGGTAAGGTTTTGGGTTATTGTCAGGTTTATGGTTAAAAAAGCGGATATTTTGAAAGTTTGTGCTAGACTCCTGAAATTTTGTGTGTGTATTCCTGGCTACCCATAGCAGCTTTGTGTCAAGTTTGGTGGCTCTAGCTTGTTCTTTTGGTATTGCTGTCATAGACTCCCATTGCCTTGGGCTGGGGGCGTGGCCTCGGTGGGGGCGTGGCTTCGACCCCCTCGCCTTATATTCTTACGGCTTGCTTTCGAAAACTACGTCACAAAACATGGCCGTGTTGGGTGTCCCAGGATGCGCAAAATTCTCATCTTTGGGCTAGTGTTAGGGTCAGGGTTAGGATCAGGGTAAGGTTTTGGGTTATTGTCAGGTTCATGGTTAAAAAAGCGGATATTTTGAAAGTTTGTGCTAGACTCCTGAAATTTTGTATGTGTATTCCTGGCTATCCATAGCAGCTTTGTGTCAAGTTTGGTGGCTCTAGCTTGTTCTTTTGGTATTGCTGTCATAGACTCCCATTGCCTTGGGCTGGGGGCGTGGCCTCGGTGGGGGCGAGGCTTCGACCCCCTCGCCTTATATTCTTACGGCTTGCTTTCGAAAACTACGTCACAAAACATGGCCGTGTTGGGTGTCCCAGGATGCGCAAAATTCTCAGATTTGGGCTACTGTTAGGGTCAGGGTTAGGATCAGGGTAAGGTTTAGGGTTATTGTCAGGTTTATGGTTAAAAAAGCGGATATTTTGAAAGTTTGTGCTAGACTCCTGAAATTTTGTGTGTGTATTCCTGGCTACCCATAGCAGCTTTGTGTCAAGTTTGGTGGCTCTAGCTTGTTCTTTTGGTATTGCTGTCATAGACTCCCATTGCCTTGGGCTGGGGGCGTGGCCTCGGTGGGGGCGTGGCTTCGACCCCCTCGCCTTATATTCTTACGGCTTGCTTTCGAAAACTACGTCACAAAACATGGCCGTGTTGGGTGTCCCAGGATGCGCAAAATTCTCATCTTTGGGCTAGTGTTAGGGTCAGGGTTAGGATCAGGGTAAGGTTTTGGGTTATTGTCAGGTTTATGGTTAAAAAAGCGGATATTTTGAAAGTTTGTGCTAGACTCCTGAAATTTTGTGTGTGTATTCCTGGCTACCCATAGCAGCTTTGTGTCAAGTTTGGTGGCTCTAGCTTGTTCTTTTGGTATTGCTGTCATAGACTCCCATTGCCTTGGGCTGGGGGCGTGGCCTCGGTGGGGGCGTGGCTTCGACCCCCTCGCCTTATATTCTTACGGCTTGCTTTCGAAAACTACGTCACAAAACATGGCCGTGTTGGGTGTCCCAGGATGCGCAAAATTCTCATCTTTGGGCTAGTGTTAGGGTCAGGGTTAGGATCAGGGTAAGGTTTAGGGTTATTGTCAGGTTTATGGTTAAAAAAGCGGATATTTTGAAAGTTTGTGCTAGACTCCTGAAATTTTGTGTGTGTATTCCTGGCTACCCATAGCAGCTTTGTGTCAAGTTTGGTGGCTCTAGCTTGTTCTTTTGGTATTGCTGTCATAGACTCCCATTGCCTTGGGCTGGGGGCGTGGCCTCGGTGGGGGCGTGGCTTCGACCCCCTCGCCTTATATTCTTACGGCTTGCTTTCGAAAACTACGTCACAAAACATGGCCGTGTTGGGTGTCCCAGGATGCGCAAAATTCTCATCTTTGGGCTAGTGTTAGGGTCAGGGTTAGGATCAGGGTAAGGTTTTGGGTTATTGTCAGGTTCATGGTTAAAAAAGCGGATATTTTGAAAGTTTGTGCTAGACTCCTGAAATTTTGTGTGTGTATTCCTGGCTATCCATAGCAGCTTTGTGTCAAGTTTGGTGGCTCTAGCTTGTTCTTTTGGTATTGCTGTCATAGACTCCCATTGCCTTGGGCTGGGGGCGTGGCCTCGGTGGGGGCGTGGCTTCGACCCCCTCGCCTTATATTCTTACGGCTTGCTTTCGAAAACTACGTCACAAAACATGGCCGTGTTGGGTGTCCCAGGATGCGCAAAATTCTCATCTTTGGGCTAGTGTTAGGGTCAGGGTTAGGATCAGGGTAAGGTTTTGGGTTATTGTCAGGTTTATGGTTAAAAAAGCGGATATTTTGAAAGTTTGTGCTAGACTCCTGAAATTTTGTGTGTGTATTCCTGGCTACCCATAGCAGCTTTGTGTCAAGTTTGGTGGCTCTAGCTTGTTCTTTTGGTATTGCTGTCATAGACTCCCATTGCCTTGGGCTGGGGGCGTGGCCTCGGTGGGGGCGTGGCTTCGACCCCCTCGCCTTATATTCTTACGGCTTGCTTTCGAAAACTACGTCACAAAACATGGCCGTGTTGGGTGTCCCAGGATGCGCAAAATTCTCATCTTTGGGCTAGTGTTAGGGTCAGGGTTAGGATCAGGGTAAGGTTTTGGGTTATTGTCAGGTTCATGGTTAAAAAAGCGGATATTTTGAAAGTTTGTGCTAGACTCCTGAAATTTTGTATGTGTATTCCTGGCTATCCATAGCAGCTTTGTGTCAAGTTTGGTGGCTCTAGCTTGTTCTTTTGGTATTGCTGTCATAGACTCCCATTGCCTTGGGCTGGGGGCGTGGCCTCGGTGGGGGCGAGGCTTCGACCCCCTCGCCTTATATTCTTACGGCTTGCTTTCGAAAACTACGTCACAAAACATGGCCGTGTTGGGTGTCCCAGGATGCGCAAAATTCTCAGATTTGGGCTACTGTTAGGGTCAGGGTTAGGATCAGGGTAAGGTTTAGGGTTATTGTCAGGTTTATGGTTAAAAAAGCGGATATTTTGAAAGTTTGTGCTAGACTCCTGAAATTTTGTGTGTGTATTCCTGGCTACCCATAGCAGCTTTGTGTCAAGTTTGGTGGCTCTAGCTTGTTCTTTTGGTATTGCTGTCATAGACTCCCATTGCCTTGGGCTGGGGGCGTGGCCTCGGTGGGGGCGTGGCTTCGACCCCCTCGCCTTATATTCTTACGGCTTGCTTTCGAAAACTACGTCACAAAACATGGCCGTGTTGGGTGTCCCAGGATGCGCAAAATTCTCATCTTTGGGCTAGTGTTAGGGTCAGGGTTAGGATCAGGGTAAGGTTTTGGGTTATTGTCAGGTTCATGGTTAAAAAAGCGGATATTTTGAAAGTTTGTGCTAGACTCCTGAAATTTTGTGTGTGTATTCCTGGCTATCCATAGCAGCTTTGTGTCAAGTTTGGTGGCTCTAGCTTGTTCTTTTGGTATTGCTGTCATAGACTCCCATTGCCTTGGGCTGGGGGCGTGGCCTCGGTGGGGGCGTGGCTTCCACCCCCTCGCCTTATATTCTTACGGCTTGCTTTCGAAAACTACGTCACAAAACATGGCCGTGTTGGGTGTCCCAGGATGCGCAAAATTCTCATCTTTGGGCTAGTGTTAGGGTCAGGGTTAGGATCAGGGTAAGGTTTAGGGTTATTGTCAGGTTTATGGTTAAAAAAGCGGATATTTTGAAAGTTTGTGCTAGACTCCTGAAATTTTGTGTGTGTATTCCTGGCTATCCATAGCAGCTTTGTGTCAAGTTTGGTGGCTCTAGCTTGTTCTTTTGGTATTGCTGTCATAGACTCCCATTGCCTTGGGCTGGGGGCGTGGCCTCGGTGGGGGCGTGGCTTCGACCCCCTCGCCTTATATTCTTACGGCTTGCTTTCGAAAACTACGTCACAAAACATGGCCGTGTTGGGTGTCCCAGGATGCGCAAAATTCTCAGATTTGGGCTACTGTTAGGGTCAGGGTTAGGATCAGGGTAAGGTTTAGGGTTATTGTCAGGTTTATGGTTAAAAAAGCGGATATTTTGAAAGTTTGTGCTAGACTCCTGAAATTTTGTGTGTGTATTCCTGGCTACCCATAGCAGCTTTGTATCAAGTTTGGTGGCTCTAGCTTGTTCTTTTGGTATTGCTGTCATAGACTCCCATTGCCTTGGGCTGGGGGCGTGGCCTCGGTGGGGGCGTGGCTTCGACCCCCTCGCCTTATATTCTTACGGCTTGCTTTCGAAAACTACGTCACAAAACATGGCCGTGTTGGGTGTCCCAGGATGCGCAAAATTCTCATCTTTGGGCTAGTGTTAGGGTCAGGGTTAGGATCAGGGTAAGGTTTAGGGTTATTGTCAGGTTTATGGTTAAAAAAGCGGATATTTTGAAAGTTTGTGCTAGACTCCTGAAATTTTGTGTGTGTATTCCTGGCTACCCATAGCAGCTTTGTGTCAAGTTTGGTGGCTCTAGCTTGTTCTTTTGGTATTGCTGTCATAGACTCCCATTGCCTTGGGCTGGGGGCGTGGCCTCGGTGGGGGCGTGGATTCGACCCCCTCGCCTTATATTCTTACGGCTTGCTTTCGAAAACTACGTCACAAAACATGGCCGTGTTGGGTGTCCCAGGATGCGCAAAATTCTCATCTTTGGGCTAGTGTTAGGGTCAGGGTTAGGATCAGGGTAAGGTTTTGGGTTATTGTCAGGTTCATGGTTAAAAAAGCGGATATTTTGAAAGTTTGTGCTAGACTCCTGAAATTTTGTGTGTGTATTCCTGGCTATCCATAGCAGCTTTGTGTCAAGTTTGGTGGCTCTAGCTTGTTCTTTTGGTATTGCTGTCATAGACTCCCATTGCCTTGGGCTGGGGGCGTGGCCTCAGTGGGGGCGTGGCTTCGACCCCCTCGCCTTATATTCTTACGGCTTGCTTTCGAAAACTACGTCACAAAACATGGCCGTGTTGGGTGTCCCAGGATGCGCAAAATTCTCATCTTTGGGCTAGTGTTAGGGTCAGGGTTAGGATCAGGGTAAGGTTTTGGGTTATTGTCAGGTTCATGGTTAAAAAAGCGGATATTTTGAAAGTTTGTGCTAGACTCCTGAAATTTTGTGTGTGTATTCCTGGCTATCCATAGCAGCTTTGTGTCAAGTTTGGTGGCTCTAGCTTGTTCTTTTGGTATTGCTGTCATAGACTCCCATTGCCTTGGGCTGGGGGCGTGGCCTCGGTGGGGGCGTGGCTTCGACCCCCTCGCCTTATATTCTTACGGCTTGCTTTCGAAAACTACGTCACAAAACATGGCCGTGTTGGGTGTCCCAGGATGCGCAAAATTCTCATCTTTGGGCTAGTGTTAGGGTCAGGGTTAGGATCAGGGTAAGGTTTTGGGTTATTGTCAGGTTTATGGTTAAAAAAGCGGATATTTTGAAAGTTTGTGCTAGACTCCTGAAATTTTGTGTGTGTATTCCTGGCTATCCATAGCAGCTTTGTGTCAAGTTTGGTGGCTCTAGCTTGTTCTTTTGGTATTGCTGTCTTAGACTCCCATTGCCTTGGGCTGGGGGCGTGGCCTCGGTGGGGGCGTGGCTTCGACCCCCTCGCCTTATATTCTTACGGCTTGCTTTCGAAAACTACGTCACAAAACATGGCCGTGTTGGGTGTCCCAGGATGCGCAAAATTCTCATCTTTGGGCTACTGTTAGGGTCAGGGTTAGGATCAGGGTAAGGTTTAGGGTTATTGTCAGGTTTATGGTTAAAAAAGTGGATATTTTGAAAGTTTGTGCTAGACTCCTGAAATTTTGTGTGTGTATTCCTGGCTACCCATAGCAGCTTTGTGTCAAGTTTGGTGGCTCTAGCTTGTTCTTTTGGTATTGCTGTCATAGACTCCCATTGCCTTGGGCTGGGGGCGTGGCCTCGGTGGGGGCGTGGCTTCGACCCCCTCGCCTTATATTCTTACGGCTTGCTTTCGAAAACTACGTCACAAAACATGGCCGTGTTGGGTGTCCCAGGATGCGCAAAATTCTCATCTTTGGGCTAGTGTTAGGGTCAGGGTTAGGATCAGGTTAAGGTTTTGGGTTATTGTCAGGTTCATGGTTAAAAAAGTGGATATTTTGAAAGTTTGTGCTAGACTCCTGAAATTTTGTGTGTGTATTCCTGGCTATCCATAGCAGCTCTGTGTCAAGTTTGGTGGCTCTAGCTTGTTCTTTTGGTATTGCTGTCATAGACTCCCATTGCCTTGGGCTGGGGGCGTGGCCTCGGTGGGGGCGTGGCTTCGACCCCCTCGCCTTATATTCTTACAGCTTGCTTTCGAAAACTACGTCACAAAACATGGCCGTGTTGGGTGTCCCAGGATGCGCAAAATTCTCATCTTTGGGCTAGTGTTAGGGTCAGGGTTAGGATCAGGGTAAGGTTTAGGGTTATTGTCAGGTTTATGGTTAAAAAAGCGGATATTTTGAAAGTTTGTGCTAGACTCCTGAAATTTTGTGTGTGTATTGCTGGCTACCCATAGCAGCTTTGTGTCAAGTTTGGTGGCTCTAGCTTGTTCTTTTGGTATTGCTGTCATAGACTCCCATTGCCTTGGGCTGGGGGCGTGGCCTCGGTGGGGGCGTGGCTTCGACCCCCTCGCCTTATATTCTTACGGCTTGCTTTCGAAAACTACGTCACAAAACATGGCCGTGTTGGGTGTCCCAGGATGCGCAAAATTCTCATCTTTGGGCTAGTGTTAGGGTCAGGGTTAGGATCAGGGTAAGGTTTAGGGTTATTGTCAGGTTTATGGTTAAAAAAGCGGATATTTTGAAAGTTTGTGCTAGACTCCTGAAATTTTGTGTGTGTATTCCTGGCTACCCATAGCAGCTTTGTGTCAAGTTTGGTGGCTCTAGCTTGTTCTTTTGGTATTGCTGTCATAGACTCCCATTGCCTTGGGCTGGGGGCGTGGCCTCGGTGGGGGCGTGGCTTCGACCCCCTCGCCTTATATTCTTACGGCTTGCTTTCGAAAACTACGTCACAAAACATGGCCGTGTTGGGTGTCCCAGGATGCGCAAAATTCTCATCTTTGGGCTACTGTTAGGGTCAGGGTTAGGATCAGGGTAAGGTTTAGGGTTATTGTCAGGTTTATGGTTAAAAAAGTGGATATTTTGAAAGTTTGTGCTAGACTCCTGAAATTTTGTGTGTGTATTCCTGGCTACCCATAGCAGCTTTGTGTCAAGTTTGGTGGCTCTAGCTTGTTCTTTTGGTATTGCTGTCATAGACTCCCATTGCCTTGGGCTGGGGGCGTGGCCTCGGTGGGGGCGTGGCTTCGACCCCCTCGCCTTATATTCTTACGGCTTGCTTTCGAAAACTACGTCACAAAACATGGCCGTGTTGGGTGTCCCAGGATGCGCAAAATTCTCATCTTTGGGCTAGTGTTAGGGTCAGGGTTAGGATCAGGGTAAGGTTTTGGGTTATTGTCAGGTTCATGGTTAAAAAAGCGGATATTTTGAAAGTTTGTGCTAGACTCCTGAAATTTTGTGTGTGTATTCCTGGCTATCCATAGCAGCTTTGTGTCAAGTTTGGTGGCTCTAGCTTGTTCTTTTGGTATTGCTGTCATAGACTCCCATTGCCTTGGGCTGGGGGCGTGGCCTCGGTGGGGGCGTGGCTTCGACCCCCTCGCCTTATATTCTTACGGCTTGCTTTCGAAAACTACGTCACAAAACATGGCCGTGTTGGGTGTCCCAGGATGCGCAAAATTCTCATCTTTGGGCTAGCGTTAGGGTCAGGGTTAGGATCAGGGTAAGGTTTTGGGTTATTGTCAGGTTCATGGTTAAAAAAGCGGATATTTTGAAAGTTTGTGCTAGACTCCTGAAATTTTGTGTGTGTATTCCTGGCTATCCATAGCAGCTTTGTGTCAAGTTTGGTGGCTCTAGCTTGTTCTTTTTGGTATTGCTGTCATAGACTCCCATTGCCTTGGGCTGGGGGCGTGGCCTCTGTGGGGGCGTGGCTTCGACCCCCTCGCCTTATATTCTTACGGCTTGCTTTCGAAAACTACGTCACAAAACATGGCCGTGTTGGGTGTCCCAGGATGTGCAAAATTCTCATCTTTGGGCTAGTGTTAGGGTCAGGGTTAAGATCAGGGTAAGGTTTTGGGTTATTGTCAGGTTTATGGTTAAAAAAGCGGATATTTTGAAAGTTTGTGCTAGATTCCTGAAATTTTGTGTGTGTATTCCTGGCTATCCATAGCAGCTTTGTGTCAAGTTTGGTGGCTCTAGCTTGTTCTTTTGGTATTGCTGTCATAGACTCCCATTGCCTTGGGCTGGGGGCGTGGCCTCGGTGGGGGCGTGGCTTCGACCCCCTCGCCTTATATTCTTACGGCTTGCTTTCGAAAACTACGTCACAAAACATGGCCGTGTTGGGTGTCCCAGGATGCGCAAAATTCTCATCTTTGGGCTAGTGTTAGGGTCAGGGTTAGGATCAGGGTAAGGTTTAGGGTTATTGTCAGGTTTATGGTTAAAAAAGCGGATATTTTGAAAGTTTGTGCTAGACTCCTGAAATTTTGTGTGTGTATTCCTGGCTACCCATAGCAGCTTTGTGTCAAGTTTGGTGGCTCTAGCTTGTTCTTTTGGTATTGCTGTCATAGACTCCCATTGCCTTGGGCTGGGGGCGTGGCCTCGGTGGGGGCGTGGCTTCGACCCCCTCGCCTTATATTCTTACGGCTTGCTTTCGAAAACTACGTCACAAAACATGGCCGTGTTGGGTGTCCCAGGATCCGCAAAATTCTCATCTTTGGGCTAGTGTTAGGGTCAGGGTTAGGATCAGGGTAAGGTTTTGGGTTATTGTCAGGTTTATGGTTAAAAAAGCGGATATTTTGAAAGTTTGTGCTAGACTCCTGAAATATTGTGTGTGTATTCCTGGCTATCCATAGCAGCTTTGTGTCAAGTTTGGTGGCTCTAGCTTGTTCTTTTGGTATTGCTGTCATAGACTCCCATTGCCTTGGGCTGGGGGCGTGGCCTCGGTGGGTGGGTGGCTTCGACCCCCTCGCCTTATATTCTTACGGCTTGCTTTCGAAAACTACGTCACAAAACATGGCCGTGTTGGGTGTCCCAGGATGTGCAAAATTCTCATCTTTGGGCTAGTGTTAGGGTCAGGGTTAGGATCAGGGTAAGGTTTAGGGTTATTGTCAGGTTTATGGTTAAAAAAGCGGATATTTTGAAAGTTTGTGCTAGACTCCTGAAATTTTGTGTGTGTATTCCTGGCTACCCATAGCAGCTTTGTGTCAAGTTTGGTGGCTCTAGCTTGTTCTTTTGGTATTGCTGTCATAGACTCCCATTGCCTTGGGCTGGGGGCGTGGCCTCGGTGGGGGCGTGGCTTCGACCCCCTCGCCTTATATTCTTACGGCTTGCTTTCGAAAACTACGTCACAAAACATGGCCGTGTTGGGTGTCCCAGGATGCGCAAAATTCTCATCTTTGGGCTAGTGTTAGGGTCAGGGTTAGAATCAGGGTAAGGTTTAGGGTTATTGTCAGGTTTATGGTTAAAAAAGCGGATATTTTGAAAGTTTGTGCTAGACTCCTGAAATTTTGTGTGTGTATTCCTGGCTACCCATAGCAGCTTTGTGTCAAGTTTGGTGGCTCTAGCTTGTTCTTTTGGTATTGCTGTCATAGACTCCCATTGCCTTGGGCGGGGGGCGTGGCCTCGGTGGGGGCGTGGCTTCGACCCCCTCGCCTTATATTCTTACGGCTTGCTTTCGAAAACTACGTCACAAAACATGGCCGTGTTGGGTGTCCCAGGATGCGCAAAATTCTCATCTTTGGGCTAGTGTTAGGGTCAGGGTTAGGATCAGGGTAAGGTTTAGGGTTATTGTCAGGTTTATGGTTAAAAAAGCGGATATTTTGAAAGTTTGTGCTAGACTCCTGAAATTTTGTGTGTGTATTCCTGGCTACCCATAGCAGCTTTGTGTCAAGTTTGGTGGCTCTAGCTTGTTCTTTTGGTATTGCTGTCATAGACTCCCATTGCCTTGGGCTGGGGGCGTGGCCTCGGTGGGGGCGTGGCTTCGACGCCCTCGCCTTATATTCTTACGGCTTGCTTTCGAAAACTACGTCACAAAACATGGCCGTGTTGGGTGTCCCAGGATGCGCAAAATTCTCATCTTTGGGCTAGTGTTAGGGTCAGGGTTAGGATCAGGGTAAGGTTTTGGGTTATTGTCAGGTTTATGGTTAAAAAAGCGGATATTTTGAAAGTTTGTGCTAGACTCCTGAAATTTTGTGTGTGTATTCCTGGCTATCCATAGCAGCTTTGTGTCAAGTTTGGTGGCTCTAGCTTGTTCTTTTGGTATTGCTGTCATAGACTCCCATTGCCTTGGGCTGGGGGCGTGGCCTCGGTGGGGGCGTGGCTTCGACCCCCTCGCCTTATATTCTTACGGCTTGCTTTCGAAAACTACGTCACAAAACATGGCCGTGTTGGGTGTCCCAGGATGCGCAAAATTCTCATCTTTGGGCTACTGTTAGGGTCAGGGTTAGGATCAGGGTAAGGTTTAGGGTTATTGTCAGGTTTATGGTTAAAAAAGCGGATATTTTGAAAGTTTGTGCTAGACTCCTGAAATTTTGTGTGTGTATTCCTGGCTATCCATAGCAGCTTTGTGTCAAGTTTGGTGGCTCTAGCTTGTTCTTTTGGTATTGCTGTCATAGACTCCCATTGCCTTGGGCTGGGGGCGTGGCCTCGGTGGGGGCGTGGCTTCGACCCCCTCGCCTTATATTCTTACGGCTTGCTTTCGAAAACTACGTCACAAAACATGGCCGTGTTGGGTGTCCCAGGATGCGCAAAATTCTCAGATTTGGGCTACTGTTAGGGTCAGGGTTAGGATCAGGGTAAGGTTTAGGGTTATTGTCAGGTTTATGGTTAAAAAAGCGGATATTTTGAAAGTTTGTGCTAGACTCCTGAAATTTTGTGTGTGTATTCCTGGCTACCCATAGCAGCTTTGTGTCAAGTTTGGTGGCTCTAGCTTGTTCTTTTGGTATTGCTGTCATAGACTCCCATTGCCTTGGGCTGGGGGCGTGGCCTCGGTGGGGGCGTGGCTTCGACCCCCTCGCCTTATATTCTTACGGCTTGCTTTCGAAAACTACGTCACAAAACATGGCCGTGTTGGGTGTCCCAGGATGTGCAAAATTCTCATCTTTGGGCTAGTGTTAGGGTCAGGGTTAGGATCAGGGTAAGGTTTAGGGTTATTGTCAGGTTTATGGTTAAAAAAGCGGATATTTTGAAAGTTTGTGCTAGACTCCTGAAATTTTGTGTGTGTATTCCTGGCTACCCATAGCAGCTTTGTGTCAAGTTTGGTGGCTCTAGCTTGTTCTTTTGGTATTGCTGTCATAGACTCCCATTGCCTTGGGCTGGGGGCGTGGCCTCGGTGGGGGCGTGGCTTCGACCCCCTCGCCTTATATTCTTACGGCTTGCTTTCGAAAACTACGTCACAAAACATGGCCGTGTTGGGTGTCCCAGGATGTGCAAAATTCTCATCTTTGGGCTAGTGTTAGGGTCAGGGTTAGGATCAGGGTAAGGTTTAGGGTTATTGTCAGGTTTATGGTTAAAAAAGCGGATATTTTGAAAGTTTGTGCTAGACTCCTGAAATTTTGTGTGTGTATTCCTGGCTACCCATAGCAGCTTTTTGTCAAGTTTGGTGGCTCTAGCTTGTTCTTTTGGTATTGCTGTCATAGACTCCCATTGCCTTGGGCTGGGGGCGTGGCCTCGGTGGGGGCGTGGCTTCGACCCCCTCGCCTTATATTCTTACGGCTTGCTTTCGAAAACTACGTCACAAAACATGGCCGTGTTGGGTGTCCCAGGATGCGCAAAATTCTCATCTTTGGGCTAGTGTTAGGGTCAGGGTTAGAATCAGGGTAAGGTTTAGGGTTATTGTCAGGTTTATGGTTAAAAAAGCGGATATTTTGAAAGTTTGTGCTAGACTCCTGAAATTTTGTGTGTGTATTCCTGGCTACCCATAGCAGCTTTGTGTCAAGTTTGGTGGCTCTAGCTTGTTCTTTTGGTATTGCTGTCATAGACTCCCATTGCCTTGGGCTGGGGGCGTGGCCTCGGTGGGGGCGTGGCTTCGACCCCCTCGCCTTATATTCTTACGGCTTGCTTTCGAAAACTACGTCACAAAACATGGCCGTGTTGGGTGTCCCAGGATGCGCAAAATTCTCATCTTTGGGCTAGTGTTAGGGTCAGGGTTAGGATCAGGGTAAGGTTTAGGGTTATTGTCAGGTTTATGGTTAAAAAAGCGGATATTTTGAAAGTTTGTGCTAGACTCCTGAAATTTTGTGTGTGTATTCCTGGCTACCCATAGCAGCTTTGTGTCAAGTTTGGTGGCTCTAGCTTGTTCTTTTGGTATTGCTGTCATAGACTCCCATTGCCTTGGGCTGGGGGCGTGGCCTCGGTGGGGGCGTGGCTTCGACCCCCTCGCCTTATATTCTTACGGCTTGCTTTCGAAAACTACGTCACAAAACATGGCCGTGTTGGGTGTCCCAGGATGCGCAAAATTCTCATCTTTGGGCTACTGTTAGGGTCAGGGTTAGGATCAGGGTAAGGTTTAGGGTTATTGTCAGGTTTATGGTTAAAAAAGCGGATATTTTGAAAGTTTGTGCTAGACTCCTGAAATTTTGTGTGTGTATTCCTGGCTACCCATAGCAGCTTTGTGTCAAGTTTGGTGGCTCTAGCTTGTTCTTTTGGTATTGCTGTCATAGACTCCCATTGCCTTGGGCTGGGGGCGTGGCCTCGGTGGGGGCGTGGCTTCGACCCCCTCGCCTTATATTCTTACGGCTTGCTTTCGAAAACTACGTCACAAAACATGGCCGTGTTGGGTGTCCCAGGATGCGCAAAATTCTCATCTTTGGGCTAGTGTTAGGGTCAGGGTTAGGATCAGGTTAAGGTTTTGGGTTATTGTCAGGTTCATGGTTAAAAAAGCGGATATTTTGAAAGTTTGTGCTAGACTCCTGAAATGTTGTGTGTGTATTCCTGGCTATCCATAGCAGCTTTGTGTCAAGTTTGGTGGCTCTAGCTTGTTCTTTTGGTATTGCTGTCATAGACTCCCATTGCCTTGGGCTGGGGGCGTGGCCTCGGTGGGGGCGTGGCTTCGACCCCCTTGCCTTATATTCTTACGGCTTGCTTTCGAAAACTACGTCACAAAACATGGCCGTGTTGGGTGTCCCAGGATGCGCAAAATTCTCATCTTTGGGCTAGCGTTAGGGTCAGGGTTAGGATCAGGGTAAGGTTTTGGGTTATTGTCAGGTTCATGGTTAAAAAAGCGGATATTTTGAAAGTTTGTGCTAGACTCCTGAAATTTTGTGTGTGTATTCCTGGCTATCCATAGCAGCTTTGTGTCAAGTTTGGTGGCTCTAGCTTGTTCTTTTGGTATTGCTGTCATAGACTCCCATTGCCTTGGGCTGGGGGCGTGGCCTCGGTGGGGGCGTGGCTTCGACCCCCTCGCCTTATATTCTTACGGCTTGCTTTCGAAAACTACGTCACAAAACATGGCCGTGTTGGGTGTCCCAGGATGTGCAAAATTCTCATCTTTGGGCTAGTGTTAGGGTCAGGGTTAAGATCAGGGTAAGGTTTTGGGTTATTGTCAGGTTTATGGTTAAAAAAGCGGATATTTTGAAAGTTTGTGCTAGACTCCTGAAATTTTGTGTGTGTATTCCTGGCTACCCATAGCAGCGTTGTGTCAAGTTTGGTGGCTCTAGCTTGTTTTTTTGGTATTGCTGTCATAGACTCCCATTGCCTTGGGCTGGGGGCGTGGCCTCGGTGGGGGCGTGGCTTCGACCCCCTCGCCTTATATTCTTACGGCTTGCTTTCGAAAACTACGTCACAAAACATGGCCGTGTTGGGTGTCCCAGGATGCGCAAAATTCTCATCTTTGGGCTAGTGTTAGGGTCAGGGTTAGGATCAGGGTAAGGTTTAGGGTTATTGTCAGGTTTATGGTTAAAAAAGCGGATATTTTGAAAGTTTGTGCTAGACTCCTGAAATTTTGTGTGTGTATTCCTGGCTACCCATAGCAGCTTTGTGTCAAGTTTGGTGGCTCTAGCTTGTTCTTTTGGTATTGCTGTCATAGACTCCCATTGCCTTGGGCTGGGGGCGTGGCCTCGGTGGGGGCGTGGCTTCGACCCCCTCGCCTTATATTCTTACGGCTTGCTTTCGAAAACTACGTCACAAAACATGGCCGTGTTGGGTGTCCCAGGATCCGCAAAATTCTCATCTTTGGGCTAGTGTTAGGGTCAGGGTTAGGATCAGGGTAAGGTTTTGGGTTATTGTCAGGTTTATGGTTAAAAAAGCGGATATTTTGAAAGTTTGTGCTAGACTCCTGAAATATTGTGTGTGTATTCCTGGCTATCCATAGCAGCTTTGTGTCAAGTTTGGTGGCTCTAGCTTGTTCTTTTGGTATTGCTGTCATAGACTCCCATTGCCTTGGGCTGGGGGCGTGGCCTCGGTGGGTGGGTGGCTTCGACCCCCTCGCCTTATATTCTTACGGCTTGCTTTCGAAAACTACGTCACAAAACATGGCCGTGTTGGGTGTCCCAGGATGTGCAAAATTCTCATCTTTGGGCTAGTGTTAGGGTCAGGGTTAGGATCAGGGTAAGGTTTAGGGTTATTGTCAGGTTTATGGTTAAAAAAGCGGATATTTTGAAAGTTTGTGCTAGACTCCTGAAATTTTGTGTGTGTATTCCTGGCTACCCATAGCAGCTTTGTGTCAAGTTTGGTGGCTCTAGCTTGTTCTTTTGGTATTGCTTTCATAGACTCCCATTGCCTTGGGCTGGGGGCGTGGCCTCGGTGGGGGCGTGGCTTCGACCCCCTCGCCTTATATTCTTACGGCTTGCTTTCGAAAACTACGTCACAAAACATGGCCGTGTTGGGTGTCCCAGGATGCGCAAAATTCTCAGATTTGGGCTACTGTTAGGGTCAGGGTTAGGATCAGGGTAAGGTTTAGGGTTATTGTCAGGTTTATGGTTAAAAAAGCGGATATTTTGAAAGTTTGTGCTAGACTCCTGAAATTTTGTGTGTGTATTCCTGGCTACCCATAGCAGCTTTGTGTCAAGTTTGGTGGCTCTAGCTTGTTCTTTTGGTATTGCTGTCATAGACTCCCATTGCCTTGGGCTGGGGGCGTGGCCTCGGTGGGGGCGTGGCTTCGACCCCCTCGCCTTATATTCTTACGGCTTGCTTTCGAAAACTACGTCACAAAACATGGCCGTGTTGGGTGTCCCAGGATGTGCAAAATTCTCATCTTTGGGCTAGTGTTAGGGTCAGGGTTAGGATCAGGGTAAGGTTTAGGGTTATTGTCAGGTTTATGGTTAAAAAAGCGGATATTTTGAAAGTTTGTGCTAGACTCCTGAAATTTTGTGTGTGTATTCCTGGCTACCCATAGCAGCTTTGTGTCAAGTTTGGTGGCTCTAGCTTGTTCTTTTGGTATTGCTGTCATAGACTCCCATTGCCTTGGGCTGGGGGCGTGGCCTCGGTGGGGGCGTGGCTTCGACCCCCTCGCCTTATATTCTTACGGCTTGCTTTCGAAAACTACGTCACAAAACATGGCCGTGTTGGGTGTCCCAGGATGCGCAAAATTCTCATCTTTGGGCTAGTGTTAGGGTCAGGGTTAGAATCAGGGTAAGGTTTAGGGTTATTGTCAGGTTTATGGTTAAAAAAGCGGATATTTTGAAAGTTTGTGCTAGACTCCTGAAATTTTGTGTGTGTATTCCTGGCTACCCATAGCAGCTTTGTGTCAAGTTTGGTGGCTCTAGCTTGTTCTTTTGGTATTGCTGTCATAGACTCCCATTGCCTTGGGCTGGGGGCGTGGCCTCGGTGGGGGCGTGGCTTCGACCCCCTCGCCTTATATTCTTACGGCTTGCTTTCGAAAACTACGTCACAAAACATGGCCGTGTTGGGTGTCCCAGGATGCGCAAAATTCTCATCTTTGGGCTAGTGTTAGGGTCAGGGTTAGGATCAGGGTAAGGTTTAGGGTTATTGTCAGGTTTATGGTTAAAAAAGCGGATATTTTGAAAGTTTGTGCTAGACTCCTGAAATTTTGTGTGTGTATTCCTGGCTACCCATAGCAGCTTTGTGTCAAGTTTGGTGGCTCTAGCTTGTTCTTTTGGTATTGCTGTCATAGACTCCCATTGCCTTGGGCTGGGGGCGTGGCCTCGGTGGGGGCGTGGCTTCGACCCCCTCGCCTTATATTCTTACGGCTTGCTTTCGAAAACTACGTCACAAAACATGGCCGTGTTGGGTGTCCCAGGATGCGCAAAATTCTCATCTTTGGGCTACTGTTAGGGTCAGGGTTAGGATCAGGGTAAGGTTTAGGGTTATTGTCAGGTTTATGGTTAAAAAAGCGGATATTTTGAAAGTTTGTGCTAGACTCCTGAAATTTTGTGTGTGTATTCCTGGCTATCCATAGCAGCTTTGTGTCAAGTTTGGTGGCTCTAGCTTGTTCTTTTGGTATTGCTGTCATAGACTCCCATTGCCTTGGGCTGGGGGCGTGGCCTCGGTGGGGGCGTGGCTTCGACCCCTCGCCTTATATTCTTACGGCTTGCTTTCGAAAACTACGTCACAAAACATGGCCGTGTTGGGTGTCCCAGGATGCGCAAAATTCTCAGATTTGGGCTACTGTTAGGGTCAGGGTTAGGATCAGGGTAAGGTTTAGGGTTATTGTCAGGTTTATGGTTAAAAAAGCGGATATTTTGAAAGTTTGTGCTAGACTCCTGAAATTTTGTGTGTGTATTCCTGGCTACCCATAGCAGCTTTGTGTCAAGTTTGGTGGCTCTAGCTTGTTCTTTTGGTATTGCTGTCATAGACTCCCATTGCCTTGGGCTGGGGGCGTGGCCTCGGTGGGGGCGTGGCTTCGACCCCCTCGCCTTATATTCTTACGGCTTGCTTTCGAAAACTACGTCACAAAACATGGCCGTGTTGGGTGTCCCAGGATGCGCAAAATTCTCATCTTTGGGCTAGCGTTAGGGTCAGGGTTAGGATCAGGGTAAGGTTTTGGGTTATTGTCAGGTTCATGGTTAAAAAAGCGGATATTTTGAAAGTTTGTGCTAGACTCCTGAAATTTTGTGTGTGTATTCCTGGCTATCCATAGCAGCTTTGTGTCAAGTTTGGTGGCTCTAGCTTGTTCTTTTGGTATTGCTGTCATAGACTCCCATTGCCTTGGGCTGGGGGCGTGGCCTCGGTGGGGGCGTGGCTTCGACCCCCTCGCCTTATATTCTTACGGCTTGCTTTCGAAAACTACGTCACAAAACATGGCCGTGTTGGGTGTCCCAGGATGTGCAAAATTCTCATCTTTGGGCTAGTGTTAGGGTCAGGGTTAAGATCAGGGTAAGGTTTTGGGTTATTGTCAGGTTTATGGTTAAAAAAGCGGATATTTTGAAAGTTTGTGCTAGACTCCTGAAATTTTGTGTGTGTATTCCTGGCTACCCATAGCAGCTTTGTGTCAAGTTTGGTGGCTCTAGCTTGTTCTTTTGGTATTGCTGTCATAGACTCCCATTGCCTTGGGCTGGGGGCGTGGCCTCGGTGGGGGCGTGGCTTCGACCCCCTCGCCTTATATTCTTACGGCTTGCTTTCGAAAACTACGTCACAAAACATGGCCGTGTTGGGTGTCCCAGGATGCGCAAAATTCTCATCTTTGGGCTAGTGTTAGGGTCAGGGTTAGGATCAGGGTAAAGTTTAGGGTTATTGTCAGGTTTATGGTTAAAAAAGCGGATATTTTGAAAGTTTGTGCTAGACTCCTGAAATTTTGTGTGTGTATTCCTGGCTACCCATAGCAGCTTTGTGTCAAGTTTGGTGGCTCTAGCTTGTTCTTTTGGTATTGCTGTCATAGACTCCCATTGCCTTGGGCTGGGGGCGTGGCCTCGGTGGGGGCGTGGCTTCGACCCCCTCGCCTTATATTCTTACGGCTTGCTTTCGAAAACTACGTCACAAAACATGGCCGTGTTGGGTGTCCCAGGATCCGCAAAATTCTCATCTTTGGGCTAGTGTTAGGGTCAGGGTTAGGATCAGGGTAAGGTTTTGGGTTATTGTCAGGTTTATGGTTAAAAAAGCGGATATTTTGAAAGTTTGTGCTAGACTCCTGAAATATTGTGTGTGTATTCCTGGCTATCCATAGCAGCTTTGTGTCAAGTTTGGTGGCTCTAGCTTGTTCTTTTGGTATTGCTGTCATAGACTCCCATTGCCTTGGGCTGGGGGCGTGGCCTCGGTGGGTGGGTGGCTTCGACCCCCTCGCCTTATATTCTTACGGCTTGCTTTCGAAAACTACGTCACAAAACATGGCCGTGTTGGGAGTCCCAGGATGTGCAAAATTCTCATCTTTGGGCTAGTGTTAGGGTCAGGGTTAGGATCAGGGTAAGGTTTAGGGTTATTGTCAGGTTTATGGTTAAAAAAGCGGATATTTTGAAAGTTTGTGCTAGACTCCTGAAATTTTGTGTGTGTATTCCTGGCTACCCATAGCAGCTTTGTGTCAAGTTTGGTGGCTCTAGCTTGTTCTTTTGGTATTGCTTTCATAGACTCCCATTGCCTTGGGCTGGGGGCGTGGCCTCGGTGGGGGCGTGGCTTCGACCCCCTCGCCTTATATTCTTACGGCTTGCTTTCGAAAACTACGTCACAAAACATGGCCGTGTTGGGTGTCCCAGGATGCGCAAAATTCTCATCTTTGGGCTACTGTTAGGGTCAGGGTTAGGATCAGGGTAAGGTTTAGGGTTATTGTCAGGTTTATGGTTAAAAAAGCGGATATTTTGAAAGTTTGTGCTAGACTCCTGAAATTTTGTGTGTGTATTCCTGGCTACCCATAGCAGCTTTGTGTCAAGTTTGGTGGCTCTAGCTTGTTCTTTTGGTATTGCTGTCATAGACTCCCATTGCCTTGGGCTGGGGGCGTGGCCTCGGTGGGGGCGTGGCTTCGACCCCCTCGCCTTATATTCTTACGGCTTGCTTTCGAAAACTACGTCACAAAACATGGCCGTGTTGGGTGTCCCAGGATGTGCAAAATTCTCATCTTTGGGCTAGTGTTAGGGTCAGGGTTAGGATCAGGGTAAGGTTTAGGGTTATTGTCAGGTTTATGGTTAAAAAAGCGGATATTTTGAAAGTTTGTGCTAGACTCCTGAAATTTTGTGTGTGTATTCCTGGCTACCCATAGCAGCTTTGTGTCAAGTTTGGTGGCTCTAGCTTGTTCTTTTGGTATTGCTGTCATAGACTCCCATTGCCTTGGGCTGGGGGCGTGGCCTCGGTGGGGGCGTGGCTTCGACCCCCTCGCCTTATATTCTTACGGCTTGCTTTCGAAAACTACGTCACAAAACATGGCCGTGTTGGGTGTCCCAGGATGCGCAAAATTCTCATCTTTGGGCTAGTGTTAGGGTCAGGGTTAGAATCAGGGTAAGGTTTAGGGTTATTGTCAGGTTTATGGTTAAAAAAGCGGATATTTTGAAAGTTTGTGCTAGACTCCTGAAATTTTGTGTGTGTATTCCTGGCTACCCATAGCAGCTTTGTGTCAAGTTTGGTGGCTCTAGCTTGTTCTTTTGGTATTGCTGTCATAGACTCCCATTGCCTTGGGCTGGGGGCGTGGCCTCGGTGGGGGCGTGGCTTCGACCCCCTCGCCTTATATTCTTACGGCTTGCTTTCGAAAACTACGTCACAAAACATGGCCGTGTTGGGTGTCCCAGGATGCGCAAAATTCTCATCTTTGGGCTAGTGTTAGGGTCAGGGTTAGGATCAGGGTAAGGTTTAGGGTTATTGTCAGGTTTATGGTTAAAAAAGCGGATATTTTGAAAGTTTGTGCTAGACTCCTGAAATTTTGTGTGTGTATTCCTGGCTACCCATAGCAGCTTTGTGTCAAGTTTGGTGGCTCTAGCTTGTTCTTTTGGTATTGCTGTCATAGACTCCCATTGCCTTGGGCTGGGGGCGTGGCCTCGGTGGGGGCGTGGCTTCGACCCCCTCGCCTTATATTCTTACGGCTTGCTTTCGAAAACTACGTCACAAAACATGGCCGTGTTGGGTGTCCCAGGATGCGCAAAATTCTCATCTTTGGGCTACTGTTAGGGTCAGGGTTAGGATCAGGGTAAGGTTTAGGGTTATTGTCAGGTTTATGGTTAAAAAAGCGGATATTTTGAAAGTTTGTGCTAGACTCCTGAAATTTTGTGTGTGTATTCCTGGCTATCCATAGCAGCTTTGTGTCAAGTTTGGTGGCTCTAGCTTGTTCTTTTGGTATTGCTGTCATAGACTCCCATTGCCTTGGGCTGGGGGCGTGGCCTCGGTGGGGGCGTGGCTTCGACCCCTCGCCTTATATTCTTACGGCTTGCTTTCGAAAACTACGTCACAAAACATGGCCGTGTTGGGTGTCCCAGGATGCGCAAAATTCTCAGATTTGGGCTACTGTTAGGGTCAGGGTTAGGATCAGGGTAAGATTTAGGGTTATTGTCAGGTTTATGGTTAAAAAAGCGGATATTTTGAAAGTTTGTGCTAGACTCCTGAAATTTTGTGTGTGTATTCCTGGCTACCCATAGCAGCTTTGTGTCAAGTTTGGTGGCTCTAGCTTGTTCTTTTGGTATTGCTGTCATAGACTCCCATTGCCTTGGGCTGGGGGCGTGGCCTCGGTGGGGGCGTGGCTTCGACCCCCTCGCCTTATATTCTTACGGCTTGCTTTCGAAAACTACGTCACAAAACATGGCCGTGTTGGGTGTCCCAGGATGCGCAAAATTCTCATCTTTGGGCTAGTGTTAGGGTCAGGGTTAGGATCAGGTTAAGGTTTTGGGTTATTGTCAGGTTCATGGTTAAAAAAGCGGATATTTTGAAAGTTTGTGCTAGACTCCTGAAATGTTGTGTGTGTATTCCTGGCTATCCATAGCAGCTTTGTGTCAAGTTTGGTGGCTCTAGCTTGTTCTTTTGGTATTGCTGTCATAGACTCCCATTGCCTTGGGCTGGGGGCGTGGCCTCGGTGGGGGCGTGGCTTCGACCCCCTCGCCTTATATTCTTACGGCTTGCTTTCGAAAACTACGTCACAAAACATGGCCGTGTTGGGTGTCCCAGGATGCGCAAAATTCTCATCTTTGGGCTAGCGTTAGGGTCAGGGTTAGGATCAGGGTAAGGTTTTGGGTTATTGTCAGGTTCATGGTTAAAAAAGCGGATATTTTGAAAGTTTGTGCTAGACTCCTGAAATTTTTTGTGTGTATTCCTGGCTATCCATAGCAGCTTTGTGTCAAGTTTGGTGGCTCTAGCTTGTTCTTTTGGTATTGCTGTCATAGACTCCCATTGCCTTGGGCTGGGGGCGTGGCCTCGGTGGGGGCGTGGCTTCGACCCCCTCGCCTTATATTCTTACGGCTTGCTTTCGAAAACTACGTCACAAAACATGGCCGTGTTGGGTGTCCCAGGATGTGCAAAATTCTCATCTTTGGGCTAGTGTTAGGGTCAGGGTTAAGATCAGGGTAAGGTTTTGGGTTATTGTCAGGTTTATGGTTAAAAAAGCGGATATTTTGAAAGTTTGTGCTAGACTCCTGAAATTTTGTGTGTGTATTCCTGGCTACCCATAGCAGCTTTGTGTCAAGTTTGGTGGCTCTAGCTTGTTCTTTTGGTATTGCTGTCATAGACTCCCATTGCCTTGGGCTGGGGGCGTGGCCTCGGTGGGGGCGTGGCTTCGACCCCCTCGCCTTATATTCTTACGGCTTGTTTTCGAAAACTACGTCACAAAACATGGCCGTGTTGGGTGTCCCAGGATCCGCAAAATTCTCATCTTTGGGCTAGTGTTAGGGTCAGGGTTAGGATCAGGGTAAGGTTTTGGGTTATTGTCAGGTTTATGGTTAAAAAAGCGGATATTTTGAAAGTTTGTGCTAGACTCCTGAAATATTGTGTGTGTATTCCTGGCTATCCATAGCAGCTTTGTGTCAAGTTTGGTGGCTCTAGCTTGTTCTTTTGGTATTGCTGTCATAGACTCCCATTGCCTTGGGCTGGGGGCGTGGCCTCGGTGGGTGGGTGGCTTCGACCCCCTCGCCTTATATTCTTACGGCTTGCTTTCGAAAACTACGTCACAAAACATGGCCGTGTTGGGTGTCCCAGGATGTGCAAAATTCTCATCTTTGGGCTAGTGTTAGGGTCAGGGTTAGGATCAGGGTAAGGTTTAGGGTTATTGTCAGGTTTATGGTTAAAAAAGCGGATATTTTGAAAGTTTGTGCTAGACTCCTGAAATTGTGTGTGTGTATTCCTGGCTACCCATAGCAGCTTTGTGTCAAGTTTGGTGGCTCTAGCTTGTTCTTTTGGTATTGCTGTCATAGACTCCCATTGCCTTGGGCTGGGGGCGTGGCCTCGGTGGGGGCGTGGCTTCGACCCCCTCGCCTTATATTCTTACGGCTTGCTTTCGAAAACTACGTCACAAAACATGGCCGTGTTGGGTGTCCCAGGATGCGCAAAATTCTCATCTTTGGGCTAGTGTTAGGGTCAGGGTTAGGATCAGGGTAAGGTTTTGGGTTATTGTCAGGTTTATGGTTAAAAAAGCGGATATTTTGAAAGTTTGTGCTAGACTCCTGAAATTTTGTGTGTGTATTCCTGGCTATCCATAGCAGCTTTGTGTCAAGTTTGGTGGCTCTAGCTTGTTCTTTTGGTATTGCTGTCATAGACTCCCATTGCCTTGGGCTGGGGGCGTGGCCTAGGTGGGGGCGTGGCTTCGACCCCCTCGCCTTATATTCTTACGGCTTGCTTTCGAAAACTACGTCACAAAACATGGCCGTGTTGGGTGTCCCAGGATGCGCAAAATTCTCATCTTTGGGCTACTGTTAGGGTCAGGGTTAGGATCAGGGTAAGGTTTAGGGTTATTGTCAGGTTTATGGTTAAAAAAGCGGATATTTTGAAAGTTTGTGCTAGACTCCTGAAATTTTGTGTGTGTATTCCTGGCTATCCATAGCAGCTTTGTGTCAAGTTTGGTGGCTCTAGCTTGTTCTTTTGGTATTGCTGTCATAGACTCCCATTGCCTTGGGCTGGGGGCGTGGCCTCGGTGGGGGCGTGGCTTCGACCCCCTCGCCTTATATTCTTACGGCTTGCTTTCGAAAACTACGTCACAAAACATGGCCGTGTTGGGTGTCCCAGGATGCGCAAAATTCTCAGATTTGGGCTACTGTTAGGGTCAGGGTTAGGATCAGGGTAAGGTTTAGGGTTATTGTCAGGTTTATGGTTAAAAAAGCGGATATTTTGAAAGTTTGTGCTAGACTCCTGAAATTTTGTGTGTGTATTCCTGGCTACCCATAGCAGCTTTGTGTCAAGTTTGGTGGCTCTAGCTTGTTCTTTTGGTATTGCTGTCATAGACTCCCATTGCCTTGGGCTGGGGGCGTGGCCTCGGTGGGGGCGTGGCTTCGACCCCCTCGCCTTATATTCTTACGGCTTGCTTTCGAAAACTACGTCACAAAACATGGCCGTGTTGGGTGTCCCAGGATGCGCAAAATTCTCATCTTTGGGCTAGTGTTAGGGTCAGGGTTAGGATCAGGGTAAGGTTTTGGGTTATTGTCAGGTTCATGGTTAAAAAAGCGGATATTTTGAAAGTTTGTGCTAGACTCCTGAAATTTTGTGTGTGTATTCCTGGCTATCCATAGCAGCTTTGTGTCAAGTTTGGTGGCTCTAGCTTGTTCTTTTGGTATTGCTGTCATAGACTCCCATTGCCTTGGGCTGGGGGCGTGGCCTCGGTGGGGGCGTGGCTTCGACCCCCTCGCCTTATATTCTTACGGCTTGCTTTCGAAAACTACGTCACAAAACATGGCCGTGTTTGGTGTCCCAGGATGCGCAAAATTCTCATCTTTGGGCTAGTGTTAGGGTCAGGGTTAGGATCAGGGTAAGGTTTAGGGTTATTGTCAGGTTTATGGTTAAAAAAGCGGATATTTTGAAAGTTTGTGCTAGACTCCTGAAATTTTGTGTGTGTATTCCTGGCTACCCATAGCAGCTTTGTGTCAAGTTTGGTGGCTCTAGCTTGTTCTTTTGGTATTGCTGTCATAGACTCCCATTGCCTTGGGCTGGGGGCGTGGCCTCGGTGGGGGCGTGGCTTCGACCCCCTCGCCTTATATTCTTACGGCTTGCTTTCGAAAACTACGTCACAAAACATGGCCGTGTTGGGTGTCCCAGGATGCGCAAAATTCTCATCTTTGGGCTAGTGTTAGGGTCAGGGTTAGGATCAGGGTAAGGTTTTGGGTTATTGTCAGGTTTATGGTTAAAAAAGCGGATATTTTGAAAGTTTGTGCTAGACTCCTGAAATTTTGTGTGTGTATTCTTGGCTATCCATAGCAGCTTTGTGTCAAGTTTGGTGGCTCTAGCTTGTTCTTTTGGTATTGCTGTCATAGACTCCCATTGCCTTGGGCTGGGGGCGTGGCCTCGGTGGGGGCGTGGCTTCGACCCCCTCGCCTTATATTCTTACGGCTTGCTTTCGAAAACTACGTCACAAAACATGGCCGTGTTGGGTGTCCCAGGATGCGCAAAATTCTCATCTTTGGGCTACTGTTAGGGTCAGGGTTAGGATCAGGGTAAGGTTTAGGGTTATTGTCAGGTTTATGGTTAAAAAAGCGGATATTTTGAAAGTTTGTGCTAGACTCCTGAAATTTTGTGTGTGTATTCCTGGCTATCCATAGCAGCTTTGTGTCAAGTTTGGTGGCTCTAGCTTGTTCTTTTGGTATTGCTGTCATAGACTCCCATTGCCTTGGGCTGGGGGCGTGGCCTCGGTGGGGGCGTGGCTTCGACCCCCTCGCCTTATATTCTTACGGCTTGCTTTCGAAAACTACGTCACAAAACATGGCCGTGTTGGGTGTCCCAGGATGCGCAAAATTCTCAGATTTGGGCTACTGTTAGGGTCAGGGTTAGGATCAGGGTAAGGTTTAGGGTTATTGTCAGGTTTATGGTTAAAAAAGCGGATATTTTGAAAGTTTTTGCTAGACTCCTGAAATTTTGTGTGTGTATTCCTGGCTACCCATAGCAGCTTTGTGTCAAGTTTGGTGGCTCTAGCTTGTTCTTTTGGTATTGCTGTCATAGACTCCCATTGCCTTGGGCTGGGGGCGTGGCCTCGGTGGGGGCGTGGCTTCGACCCCCTCGCCTTATATTCTTACGGCTTGCTTTCGAAAACTACGTCACAAAACATGGCCGTGTTGGGTGTCCCAGGATGCGCAAAATTCTCATCTTTGGGCTAGTGTTAGGGTCAGGGTTAGGATCAGGGTAAAGTTTTGGGTTATTGTCAGGTTCATGGTTAAAAAAGCGGATATTTTGAAAGTTTGTGCTAGACTCCTGAAATTTTGTGTGTGTATTCCTGGCTATCCATAGCAGCTTTGTGTCAAGTTTGGTGGCTCTAGCTTGTTCTTTTGGTATTGCTGTCATAGACTCCCATTGCCTTGGGCTGGGGGCGTGGCCTCGGTGGGGGCGTGGCTTCGACCCCCTCGCCTTATATTCTTACGGCTTGCTTTCGAAAACTACGTCACAAAACATGGCCGTGTTGGGTGTCCCAGGATGCGCAAAATTCTCATCTTTGGGCTACTGTTAGGGTCAGGGTTAGGATCAGGGTAAGGTTTAGGGTTATTGTCAGGTTTATGGTTAAAAAAGTGGATATTTTGAAAGTTTGTGCTAGACTCCTGAAATTTTGTGTGTGTATTCCTGGCTACCCATAGCAGCTTTGTGTCAAGTTTGGTGGCTCTAGCTTGTTCTTTTGGTATTGCTGTCATAGACTCCCATTGCCTTGGGCTGGGGGCGTGGCCTCGGTGGGGGCGTGGCTTCGACCCCCTCGCCTTATATTCTTACGGCTTGCTTTCGAAAACTACGTCACAAAACATGGCCGTGTTGGGTGTCCCAGGATGCGCAAAATTCTCATCTTTGGGCTAGTGTTAGGGTCAGGGTTAGGATCAGGGTAAGGTTTTGGGTTATTGTCAGGTTCATGGTTAAAAAAGCGGATATTTTGAAAGTTTGTGCTAGACTCCTGAAATTTTGTGTGTGTATTCCTGGCTATCCATAGCAGCTTTGTGTCAAGTTTGGTGGCTCTAGCTTGTTCTTTTGGTATTGCTGTCATAGACTCCCATTGCCTTGGGCTGGGGGCGTGGCCTCGGTGGGGGCGTGGCTTCGACCCCCTCGCCTAATATTCTTACGGCTTGCTTTCGAAAACTACGTCACAAAACATGGCCGTGTTGGGTGTCCCAGGATGCGCAAAATTCTCATCTTTGGGCTAGTGTTAGGGTCAGGGTTAGGATCAGGGTAAGGTTTTGGGTTATTGTCAGGTTCATGGTTAAAAAAGCGGATATTTTGAAAGTTTGTGCTAGACTCCTGAAAATTTGTGTGTGTATTCCTGGCTACCCATAGCAGCTTTGTGTCAAGTTTGGTGGCTCTAGCTTGTTCTTTTGGTATTGCTGTCATAGACTCCCATTGCCTTGGGCTGGGGGCGTGGCCTCGGTGGGGGCGTGGCTTCGACCCCCTCGCCTTATATTCTTACGGCTTGCTTTCGAAAACTACGTCACAAAACATGGCCGTGTTGGGTGTCCCAGGATGCGCAAAATTCTCATCTTTGGGCTAGTGTTAGGGTCAGGGTTAGGATCAGGGTAAGGTTTAGGGTTATTGTCAGGTTTATGGTTAAAAAAGCGGATATTTTGAAAGTTTGTGCTAGACTCCTGAAATTTTGTGTGTGTATTCCTGGCTACCCATAGCAGCTTTGTGTCAAGTTTGGTGGCTCTAGCTTGTTCTTTTGGTATTGCTGTCATAGACTCCCATTGCCTTGGGCTGGGGGCGTGGCCTCAGTGGGGGCGTGGCTTCGACCCCCTCGCCTTATATTCTTACGGCTTGCTTTCGAAAACTACGTCACAAAACATGGCCGTGTTGGGTGTCCCAGGATGCGCAAAATTCTCATCTTTGGGCTAGTGTTAGGGTCAGGGTTAGGATCAGGTTAAGGTTTTGGGTTATTGTCAGGTTCATGGTTAAAAAAGCGGATATTTTGAAAGTTTGTGCTAGACTCCTGAAATTTTGTGTGTGTATTCCTGGCTATCCATAGCAGCTTTGTGTCAAGTTTGGTGGCTCTAGCTTGTTCTTTTGGTATTGCTGTCATAGACTCCCATTGCCTTGGGCTGGGGGCGTGGCCTCAGTGGGGGCGTGGCTTCGACCCCCTCGCCTTATATTCTTACGGCTTGCTTTCGAAAACTACGTCACAAAACATGGCCGTGTTGGGTGTCCCAGGATGCGCAAAATTCTCATCTTTGGGCTAGTGTTAGGGTCAGGGTTAGGATCAGGGTAAGGTTTTGGGTTATTGTAAGGTTCATGGTTAAAAAAGCGGATATTTTGAAAGTTTGTGCTAGACTCCTGAAATTGTGTGTGTGTATTCCTGGCTATCCATAGCAGCTTTGTGTCAAGTTTGGTGGCTCTAGCTTGTTCTTTTGGTATTGCTGTCATAGACTCCCATTGCCTTGGGCTGGGGGCGTGGCCTCGGTGGGGGCGTGGCTTCGACCCCCTCGCCTTATATTCTTACGGCTTGCTTTCGAAAACTACGTCACAAAACATGGCCGTGTTGGGTGTCCCAGGATGCGCAAAATTCTCATCTTTGGGCTAGTGTTAGGGTCAGGGTTAGGATCAGGGGAAGGTTTTGGGTTATTGTCAGGTTCATGGTTAAAAAAGCGGATATTTTGAAAGTTTGTGCTAGACTCCTGAAATTTTGTGTGTGTATTCCTGGCTATCCATAGCAGCTTTGTGTCAAGTTTGGTGGCTCTAGCTTGTTCTTTTGGTTTTGCTGTCATAGACTCCCATTGCCTTGGGCTGGGGGCGTGGCCTCGGTGGGGGCGTGGCTTCGACCCCCTCGCCTTATATTCTTACGGCTTGCTTTCGAAAACTACGTCACAAAACATGGCCGTGTTGGGTGTCCCAGGATGCGCAAAATTCTCATCTTTGGGCTAGTGTTAGGGTCAGGGTTAGGATCAGGGTAAGGTTTAGGGTTATTGTCAGGTTTATGGTTAAAAAAGCGGATATTTTGAAAGTTTGTGCTAGACTCCTGAAATTTTGTGTGTGTATTCCTGGCTACCCATAGCAGCTTTGTGTCAAGTTTGGTGGCTCTAGCTTGTTCTTTTGGTATTGCTGTCATAGACTCCCATTGCCTTGGGCTGGGGGCGTGGCCTCGGTGGGGGCGTGGCTTCGACCCCCTCGCCTTATATTCTTACGGCTTGCTTTCGAAAACTACGTCACAAAACATGGCCGTGTTGGGTGTCCCAGGATGCGCAAAATTCTCATCTTTGGGCTAGTGTTAGGGTCAGGGTTAGGATCAGGTTAAGGTTTTGGGTTATTGTCAGGTTCATGGTTAAAAAAGCGGATATTTTGAAAGTTTGTGCTAGACTCCTGACATTTTGTGTGTGTATTCCTGGCTATCCATAGCAGCTTTGTGTCAAGTTTGGTGGCTCTAGCTTGTTCTTTTGGTATTGCTGTCATAGACTCCCATTGCCTTGGGCTGGGGGCGTGGCCTCAGTGGGGGCGTGGCTTCACCCCCTCGCCTTATATTCTTACGGCTTGCTTTCGAAAACTACGTCACAAAACATGGCCGTGTTGGGTGTCCCAGGATGCGCAAAATTCTCATCTTTGGGCTAGTGTTAGGGTCAGGGTTAGGATCAGGGTAAGGTTTTGGGTTATTGTCAGGTTCATGGTTAAAAAAGCGGATATTTTGAAAGTTTGTGCTAGACTCCTGAAATTGTGTGTGTGTATTCCTGGCTATCCATAGCAGCTTTGTGTCAAGTTTGGTGGCTCTAGCTTGTTCTTTTGGTATTGCTGTCATAGACTCCCATTGCCTTGGGCTGGGGGCGTGGCCTCGGTGGGGGCGTGGCTTCGACCCCCTCGCCTTATATTCTTACGGCTTGCTTTCGAAAACTACGTCACAAAACATGGCCGTGTTGGGTGTCCCAGGATGCGAAAAATTCTCATCTTTGGGCTACTGTTAGGGTCAGGGTTAGGATCAGGGTAAGGTTTAGGGTTATTGTCAGGTTTATGGTTAAAAAAGCGGATATTTTGAAAGTTTGTGCTAGACTCCTGAAATTTTGTGTGTGTATTCCTGGCTACCCATAGCAGCTTTGTGTCAAGTTTGGTGGCTCTAGCTTGTTCTTTTGGTATTGCTGTCATAGACTCCCATTGCCTTGGGCTGGGGGCGTGGCCTCAGTGGGGGCGTGGCTTCACCCCCTCGCCTTATATTCTTACGGCTTGCTTTCGAAAACTACGTCACAAAACATGGCCGTGTTGGGTGTCCCAGGATGCGCAAAATTCTCATCTTTGGGCTAGTGTTAGGGTCAGGGTTAGGATCAGGGTAAGGTTTTGGGTTATTGTCAGGTTCATGGTTAAAAATGCGGATATTTTGAAAGTTTGTGCTAGACTCCTGAAATTGTGTGTGTGTATTCCTGGCTATCCATAGCAGCTTTGTGTCAAGTTTGGTGGCTCTAGCTTGTTCTTTTGGTATTGCTGTCATAGACTCCCATTGCCTTGGGCTGGGGGCGTGGCCTCGGTGGGGGCGTGGCTTCGACCCCCTCGCCTTATATTCTTACGGCTTGCTTTCGAAAACTACGTCACAAAACATGGCCGTGTTGGGTGTCCCAGGATGCGAAAAATTCTCATCTTTGGGCTACTGTTAGGGTCAGGGTTAGGATCAGGGTAAGGTTTAGGGTTATTGTCAGGTTTATGGTTAAAAAAGCGGATATTTTGAAAGTTTGTGCTAGACTCCTGAAATTTTGTGTGTGTATTCCTGGCTACCCATAGCAGCTTTGTGTCAAGTTTGGTGGCTCTAGCTTGTTCTTTTGGTATTGCTGTCATAGACTCCCATTGCCTTGGGCTGGGGGCGTGGCCTCGGTGGGGGCGTGGCTTCGACCCCCTCGCCTTATATTCTTACGGCTTGCTTTCGAAAACTACGTCACAAAACATGGCCGTGTTGGGTGTCCCAGGATGCGCAAAATTCTCATCTTTGGGCTAGTGTTAGGGTCAGGGTTAGGATCAGGTTAAGGTTTTGGGTTATTGTCAGGTTCATGGTTAAAAAAGCGGATATTTTGAAAGTTTGTGCTAGACTCCTGAAATTTTGTGTGTGTATTCCTGGCTATCCATAGCAGCTTTGTGTCAAGTTTGGTGGCTCTAGCTTGTTCTTTTGGTATTGCTGTCATAGACTCCCATTGCCTTGGGCTGGGGGCGTGGCCTCGGTGGGGGCGTGGCTTCGACCCCCTCGCCTTATATTCTTACGGCTTGCTTTCGAAAACTACTTCACAAAACATGGCCGTGTTGGGTGTCCCAGGATGCGCAAAATTCTCATCTTTGGGCTAGTGTTAGGGTCAGGGTTAGGATCAGGGTAAGGTTTTGGGTTATTGTCAGGTTCATGGTTAAAAAAGCGGATATTTTGAAAGTTTGTGCTAGACTCCTGAAATTTTGTGTGTGTATTCCTGGCTATCCATAGCAGCTTTGTGTCAAGTTTGGTGGCTCTAGCTTGTTCTTTTTGTATTGCTGTCATAGACTCCCATTGCCTTGGGCTGGGGGCGTGGCCTCGGTGGGGGCGTGGCTTCGACCCCCTCGCCTTATATTCTTACGGCTTGCTTTCGAAAACTACGTCACAAAACATGGCCGTGTTGGGTGTCCCAGGATGCGCAAAATTCTCATCTTTGGGCTAGTGTTAGGGTCAGGGTTAGGATCAGGGTAAGGTTTTGGGTTATTGTCAGGTTCATGGTTAAAAAAGCGGATATTTTGAAAGTTTGTGCTAGACTCCTGAAATTTTGTGTGTGTATTCCTGGCTATCCATAGCAGCTTTGTGTCAAGTTTGGTGGCTCTAGCTTGTTCTTTTTGTATTGCTGTCATAGACTCCCATTGCCTTGGGCTGGGGGCGTGGCCTCGGTGGGGGCGTGGCTTCGACCCCCTCGCCTTATATTCTTACGGCTTGCTTTCGAAAACTACGTCACAAAACATGGCCGTGTTGGGTGTCCCAGGATGCGCAAAATTCTCATCTTTGGGCTAGTGTTAGGGTCAGGGTTAGGATCAGGGTAAGGTTTAGGGTTATTGTCAGGTTTATGGTTAAAAAAGCGGATATTTTGAAAGTTTGTGCTAGACTCCTGAAATTTTGTGTGTGTATTCCTGGCTACCCATAGCAGCTTTGTGTCAAGTTTGGTGGCTCTAGCTTGTTCTTTTGGTATTGCTGTCATAGACTCCCATTGCCTTGGGCTTGGGGCGTGGCCTCGGTGGGGGCGTGGCTTCGACCCCCTCGCCTTATATTCTTACGGCTTGCTTTCGAAAACTACGTCACAAAACATGGCCGTGTTGGGTGTCCCAGGATGCGCAAAATTCTCATCTTTGGGCTAGTGTTAGGGTCAGGGTTAGGATCAGGGTAAGGTTTTGGGTTATTGTCAGGTTCATGGTTAAAAAAGCGGATATTTTGAAAGTTTGTGCTAGACTCCTGAAATTTTGTGTGTGTATTCCTGGCTATCCATAGCAGCTTTGTGTCAAGTTTGGTGGCTCTAGCTTGTTCTTTTGGTATTGCTGTCATAGACTCCCATTGCCTTGGGCTGGGGGCGTGGCCTCGGTGGGGGCGTGGCTTCGACCCCCTCGCCTTATATTCTTACGGCTTGCTTTCGAAAACTACGTCACAAAACATGGCCGTGTTGGGTGTCCCAGGATGCGCAAAATTCTCATCTTTGGGCTAGTGTTAGGGTCAGGGTTAGGATCAGGGTAAGGTTTTGGGTTATTGTCAGGTTCATGGTTAAAAAAGCGGATATTTTGAAAGTTTGTGCTAGACTCCTGAAATTTTGTGTGTGTATTCCTGGCTATCCATAGCAGCTTTGTGTCAAGTTTGGTGGCTCTAGCTTGTTCTTTTGGTATTGCTGTCATAGACTCCCATTGCCTTGGGCTGGGGGCGTGGCCTCGGTGGGGGCGTGGCTTCGACCCCCTCGCCTTATATTCTTACGGCTTGCTTTCGAAAACTACGTCACAAAACATGGCCGTGTTGGGTGTCCCAGGATGCGCAAAATTCTCATCTTTGGGCTAGTGTTAGGGTCAGGGTTAGGATCAGGGTAAGGTTTAGGGTTATTGTCAGGTTTATGGTTAAAAAAGCGGATATTTTGAAAGTTTGTGCTAGACTCCTGAAATTTTGTGTGTGTATTCCTGGCTACCCATAGCAGCTTTGTGTCAAGTTTGGTGGCTCTAGCTTGTTCTTTTGGTATTGCTGTCATAGACTCCCATTGCCTTGGGCTGGGGGCGTGGCCTCGGTGGGGGCGTGGCTTCGACCCCCTCGCCTTATATTCTTACGGCTTGCTTTCGAAAACTACGTCACAAAACATGGCCGTGTTGGGTGTCCCAGGATGCGCAAAATTCTCATCTTTGGGCTAGTGTTAGGGTCAGGGTTAGGATCAGGTTAAGGTTTTGGGTTATTGTCAGGTTCATGGTTAAAAAAGCGGATATTTTGAAAGTTTGTGCTAGACTCCTGACATTTTGTGTGTGTATTCCTGGCTATCCATAGCAGCTTTGTGTCAAGTTTGGTGGCTCTAGCTTGTTCTTTTGGTATTGCTGTCATAGACTCCCATTGCCTTGGGCTGGGGGCGTGGCCTCAGTGGGGGCGTGGCTTCACCCCCTCGCCTTATATTCTTACGGCTTGCTTTCGAAAACTACGTCACAAAACATGGCCGTGTTGGGTGTCCCAGGATGCGCAAAATTCTCATCTTTGGGCTAGTGTTAGGGTCAGGGTTAGGATCAGGGTAAGGTTTTGGGTTATTGTCAGGTTCATGGTTAAAAAAGCGGATATTTTGAAAGTTTGTGCTAGACTCCTGAAATTGTGTGTGTGTATTCCTGGCTATCCATAGCAGCTTTGTGTCAAGTTTGGTGGCTCTAGCTTGTTCTTTTGGTATTGCTGTCATAGACTCCCATTGCCTTGGGCTGGGGGCGTGGCCTCGGTGGGGGCGTGGCTTCGACCCCCTCGCCTTATATTCTTACGGCTTGCTTTCGAAAACTACGTCACAAAACATGGCCGTGTTGGGTGTCCCAGGATGCGAAAAATTCTCATCTTTGGGCTACTGTTAGGGTCAGGGTTAGGATCAGGGTAAGGTTTAGGGTTATTGTCAGGTTTATGGTTAAAAAAGCGGATATTTTGAAAGTTTGTGCTAGACTCCTGAAATTTTGTGTGTGTATTCCTGGCTA
The DNA here is from genome assembly GCF_910591455.1 of Pholis gunnellus. Taxonomy (NCBI): domain Eukaryota; kingdom Metazoa; phylum Chordata; class Actinopteri; order Perciformes; family Pholidae; genus Pholis; species Pholis gunnellus. The sequence continues at coordinate 2,604,380 of NC_136545.1, read as the reverse complement.
CCCATAGCAGCTTTGTGTCAAGTTTGGTGGCTCTAGCTTGTTCTTTTGGTATTGCTGTCATAGACTCCCATTGCCTTGGGCTGGGGGCGTGGCCTCAGTGGGGGCGTGGCTTCACCCCCTCGCCTTATATTCTTACGGCTTGCTTTCGAAAACTACGTCACAAAACATGGCCGTGTTGGGTGTCCCAGGATGCGCAAAATTCTCATCTTTGGGCTAGTGTTAGGGTCAGGGTTAGGATCAGGGTAAGGTTTTGGGTTATTGTCAGGTTCATGGTTAAAAATGCGGATATTTTGAAAGTTTGTGCTAGACTCCTGAAATTGTGTGTGTGTATTCCTGGCTATCCATAGCAGCTTTGTGTCAAGTTTGGTGGCTCTAGCTTGTTCTTTTGGTATTGCTGTCATAGACTCCCATTGCCTTGGGCTGGGGGCGTGGCCTCGGTGGGGGCGTGGCTTCGACCCCCTCGCCTTATATTCTTACGGCTTGCTTTCGAAAACTACGTCACAAAACATGGCCGTGTTGGGTGTCCCAGGATGCGAAAAATTCTCATCTTTGGGCTACTGTTAGGGTCAGGGTTAGGATCAGGGTAAGGTTTAGGGTTATTGTCAGGTTTATGGTTAAAAAAGCGGATATTTTGAAAGTTTGTGCTAGACTCCTGAAATTTTGTGTGTGTATTCCTGGCTACCCATAGCAGCTTTGTGTCAAGTTTGGTGGCTCTAGCTTGTTCTTTTGGTATTGCTGTCATAGACTCCCATTGCCTTGGGCTGGGGGCGTGGCCTCGGTGGGGGCGTGGCTTCGACCCCCTCGCCTTATATTCTTACGGCTTGCTTTCGAAAACTACGTCACAAAACATGGCCGTGTTGGGTGTCCCAGGATGCGCAAAATTCTCATCTTTGGGCTAGTGTTAGGGTCAGGGTTAGGATCAGGTTAAGGTTTTGGGTTATTGTCAGGTTCATGGTTAAAAAAGCGGATATTTTGAAAGTTTGTGCTAGACTCCTGAAATTTTGTGTGTGTATTCCTGGCTATCCATAGCAGCTTTGTGTCAAGTTTGGTGGCTCTAGCTTGTTCTTTTGGTATTGCTGTCATAGACTCCCATTGCCTTGGGCTGGGGGCGTGGCCTCGGTGGGGGCGTGGCTTCGACCCCCTCGCCTTATATTCTTACGGCTTGCTTTCGAAAACTACTTCACAAAACATGGCCGTGTTGGGTGTCCCAGGATGCGCAAAATTCTCATCTTTGGGCTAGTGTTAGGGTCAGGGTTAGGATCAGGGTAAGGTTTTGGGTTATTGTCAGGTTCATGGTTAAAAAAGCGGATATTTTGAAAGTTTGTGCTAGACTCCTGAAATTTTGTGTGTGTATTCCTGGCTATCCATAGCAGCTTTGTGTCAAGTTTGGTGGCTCTAGCTTGTTCTTTTTGTATTGCTGTCATAGACTCCCATTGCCTTGGGCTGGGGGCGTGGCCTCGGTGGGGGCGTGGCTTCGACCCCCTCGCCTTATATTCTTACGGCTTGCTTTCGAAAACTACGTCACAAAACATGGCCGTGTTGGGTGTCCCAGGATGCGCAAAATTCTCATCTTTGGGCTAGTGTTAGGGTCAGGGTTAGGATCAGGGTAAGGTTTTGGGTTATTGTCAGGTTCATGGTTAAAAAAGCGGATATTTTGAAAGTTTGTGCTAGACTCCTGAAATTTTGTGTGTGTATTCCTGGCTATCCATAGCAGCTTTGTGTCAAGTTTGGTGGCTCTAGCTTGTTCTTTTTGTATTGCTGTCATAGACTCCCATTGCCTTGGGCTGGGGGCGTGGCCTCGGTGGGGGCGTGGCTTCGACCCCCTCGCCTTATATTCTTACGGCTTGCTTTCGAAAACTACGTCACAAAACATGGCCGTGTTGGGTGTCCCAGGATGCGCAAAATTCTCATCTTTGGGCTAGTGTTAGGGTCAGGGTTAGGATCAGGGTAAGGTTTAGGGTTATTGTCAGGTTTATGGTTAAAAAAGCGGATATTTTGAAAGTTTGTGCTAGACTCCTGAAATTTTGTGTGTGTATTCCTGGCTACCCATAGCAGCTTTGTGTCAAGTTTGGTGGCTCTAGCTTGTTCTTTTGGTATTGCTGTCATAGACTCCCATTGCCTTGGGCTTGGGGCGTGGCCTCGGTGGGGGCGTGGCTTCGACCCCCTCGCCTTATATTCTTACGGCTTGCTTTCGAAAACTACGTCACAAAACATGGCCGTGTTGGGTGTCCCAGGATGCGCAAAATTCTCATCTTTGGGCTAGTGTTAGGGTCAGGGTTAGGATCAGGGTAAGGTTTTGGGTTATTGTCAGGTTCATGGTTAAAAAAGCGGATATTTTGAAAGTTTGTGCTAGACTCCTGAAATTTTGTGTGTGTATTCCTGGCTATCCATAGCAGCTTTGTGTCAAGTTTGGTGGCTCTAGCTTGTTCTTTTGGTATTGCTGTCATAGACTCCCATTGCCTTGGGCTGGGGGCGTGGCCTCGGTGGGGGCGTGGCTTCGACCCCCTCGCCTTATATTCTTACGGCTTGCTTTCGAAAACTACGTCACAAAACATGGCCGTGTTGGGTGTCCCAGGATGCGCAAAATTCTCATCTTTGGGCTACTGTTAGGGTCAGGGTTAGGATCAGGGTAAGGTTTAGGGTTATTGTCAGGTTTATGGTTAAAAAAGCGGATATTTTGAAAGTTTGTGCTAGACTCCTGAAATTTTGTGTGTGTATTCCTGGCTACCCATAGCAGCTTTGTGTCAAGTTTGGTGGCTCTAGCTTGTTCTTTTGGTATTGCTGTCATAGACTCCCATTGCCTTGGGCTGGGGGCGTGGCCTCGGTGGGGGCGTGGCTTCGACCCCCTCGCCTTATATTCTTACGGCTTGCTTTCGAAAACTACGTCACAAAACATGGCCGTGTTGGGTGTCCCAGGATGCGCAAAATTCTCATCTTTGGGCTAGTGTTAGGGTCAGGGTTAGGATCAGGGTAAGGTTTTGGGTTATTGTCAGGTTCATGGTTAAAAAAGCGGATATTTTGAAAGTTTGTGCTAGACTCCTGAAATTTTGTGTGTGTATTCCTGGCTATCCATAGCAGCTTTGTGTCAAGTTTGGTGGCTCTAGCTTGTTCTTTTTGTATTGCTGTCATAGACTCCCCTTGCCTTGGGCTGGGGGCGTGGCCTCGGTGGGGGCGTGGCTTCGACCCCCTCGCCTTATATTCTTACGGCTTGCTTTCGAAAACTACGTCACAAAACATGGCCGTGTTGGGTGTCCCAGGATGCGCAAAATTCTCATCTTTGGGCTAGTGTTAGGGTCAGGGTTAGGATCAGGGTAAGGTTTTGGGTTATTGTCAGGTTCATGGTTAAAAAAGCGGATATTTTGAAAGTTTGTGCTAGACTCCTGAAATTTTGTGTGTGTATTCCTGGCTATCCATAGCAGCTTTGTGTCAAGTTTGGTGGCTCTAGCTTGTTCTTTTTGTATTGCTGTCATAGACTCCCATTGCCTTGGGCTGGGGGCGTGGCCTCGGTGGGGGCGTGGCTTCGACCCCCTCGCCTTATATTCTTACGGCTTGCTTTCGAAAACTACGTCACAAAACATGGCCGTGTTGGGGTGTCCCAGGATGCGCAAAATTCTCATCTTTGGGCTAGTGTTAGGGGTCAGGGTTAGGATCAGGGTAAGGTTTAGGGTTATTGTCAGGTTTATGGTTAAAAAAGCGGATATTTTGAAAGTTTGTGCTAGACTCCTGAAATTTTTGTGTGTGTATTCCTGGCTACCCATAGCAGCTTTGTGTCATTGGTGGCTCTAGCTTGTTCTTTTGGTATTGCTGTCATAGACTCCCATTGCCTTGGGCTTGGGGCGTGGCCTCGGTGGGGGCGTGGCTTCGACCCCCTCGCCTTATATTCTTACGGCTTGCTTTCGAAAACTACGTCACAAAACATGGCCGTGTTGGGTGTCCCAGGATGCGCAAAATTCTCATCTTTGGGCTAGTGTTAGGGTCAGGGTTAGGATCAGGGTAAGGTTTTGGGTTATTGTCAGGTTCATGGTTAAAAAAGCGGATATTTTGAAAGTTTGTGCTAGACTCCTGAAATTTTGTGTGTGTATTCCTGGCTATCCATAGCAGCTTTGTGTCAAGTTTGGTGGCTCTAGCTTGTTCTTTTGGTATTGCTGTCATAGACTCCCATTGCCTTGGGCTGGGGGCGTGGCCTCGGTGGGGGCGTGGCTTCGACCCCCTCGCCTTATATTCTTACGGCTTGCTTTCGAAAACTACGTCACAAAACATGGCCGTGTTGGGTGTCCCAGGATGCGCAAAATTCTCATCTTTGGGCTAGTGTTAGGGTCAGGGTTAGGATCAGGGTAAGGTTTTGGGTTATTGTCAGGTTCATGGTTAAAAAAGCGGATA